>NC_056732.1:704691908-704756908 GCF_019279795.1 Protopterus annectens | reverse complement strand
AGGCAAAATGCTTAAAAAAAATAAATAAAAGAAAGACAGTAGAAACAAAGTCATGAATATCAGCTAAATATGGTCCAACTTAAAATCAGTGTAAGGAGTACTACCTTATGCAGATAGTGACAACCCTCAAAGGCAGTACGGAAGAGGGCGGTAGAGTGCCACAGGAGAGTTGAATGACATTGGTAAACTGATTTGAGAAGGAAAAGGCAACAATGCCTGGGAAGAATGAAATTATTAAAACTGGTCCTTAGCTTGCAACCTCATACTGTTCGATATCAAGTTAAAAGCCTAACATACAAAGAGTGCCAGCAATATTAAGTGATCCAAATAAAATCACCACCTAAATGAAAATGTATATTACAAAGAACTCTGATCAAAACTCTAAGGCAAAGTTTGTGTTGAAGCAAAGTGCTTATTTATTTGCTTTGATAACCTGGATGGTCCAACTGGGTCAAGGCCTAGTTTCAATTGAGCCCTGGACAGAGAAGCGTCGTAAACAAGCAGAATGATACACACTGAAAACAATACACGTGATGCCCGCGCCCTGGCCAAGCAATCAAGGAGCCTCAATCCTCACCACTAACACCAGTGAGGGGCGTCTCATATAGGAGGAAAGGATAACAAATAAACACAGTAAAGTGCAATTTCCCTTAAGAGCACACAGAGATCAAAGTCAGTCTGGGCTGGTCGCTCCCTTGCTATCCAGGTCTCCAATAAGACTCCCCACTGGCACAGCTATAGGGTCCAGATCTCAGCTTAATGGGCAAGCTAAAACCTCCAACACCCTCTCTGTCCAACCAGTGCTTCGTGTCCCTGCCCAAGTAGCTGACACACACACACACACACACACACACACACACACACACACACACACACACACACACACACACTCTCTCTCTCTCTCTCTCTCTGCGAAGAGTTTATACAACCACACAGACACTCCTGGGGAAGGCTGGCACAGGTTCTCCAGCTGTGCCACTTTTTCCCAGACTGTACAGTAGTACCAGCTGCCACCACCCACTAATATTTATCAGCTACTCAAAGGCCCTTAAAAGGGTGTCCAATTATTACTGTGCAATATTATTATCCAATTGGTAGTATAGCCCAGGGCTAAAGCGATTGAAGTGGCTTTGTACAATTTACCAAAGGCATGTAAGTACTCCAAAAGAGTTTAAATCATCTCTACAAAAACAGCCACAGTTGAAAGGGTTTAAAAATATTTAATAAATAGTCAAAACACAAAACAATACTTTTTACTACACAGTGCCAGTCAAGAGTTCAGAGATCACACAGAAATACTTAAAATAATTCAGTAGTACAGTTCTGACACAGAAAAACACAGTGTAATCTTTCTAGTTTCTAGCAATTTCTAAGAGAAAACACAAGTCTAAGATAAACTTACATATAGAGCAAAGGCAGAGTGCTGGTGAGTTGGATGGTCAAGTCAAAAATGCTTGATGCTCTCTGATTCTTTCTGTTTTTAAATTCACATTCCTGGTTCACATTACATCATTCTTCACACTTCCCTGGGTTCCCAGGCTAACAGAAACTACATTTATATTCTTCACCTCTGGGCAGAAACCAGAGCACTAAAGGACATTTATGCATGCAAATTCTGGCCATTAACTCTGGCCTTAAACCAATAGCAAGAATTCCTTCATCTAGACTGGCCGGAGCCGTTTACATCTAAGGGTCACAACATGTTTTACTTGGTTAGTAGAGTGCACTGTTACATTTTTTCCAGTTCTACATGTAAGACTATTTTTACCATTTAAGACAACAAGCCTGTGGTTTACAGTAATATTTACAGACAGAATTATCTCCAAAATTCTATCTGGGTAGGCTGGCAGCCTTCCTCTTATCTTCACCCAATCTTCACATACCCCCCCCCCCCCCAGAGAACTCAAGCTAGTTTTTCAAGTGACCCTTGAGAAACGCTGCTTGAGGGAGTTAGGTCTATCTAGTGTACCTTACCCCATTCCCTGTCTTGACAGCCCATCTGCATTGGCATTGCAAATCCCACTGCAATGCTGCACAGACATATATTAATGCTTGAAACCCCAGGCTCCATCTTAGCAATTTCACATTTTGCTGGCTGACTCTGTTTAACCATGGTAGGGGGTTGTGACCTGTCATAACAGTGAATTTCCTTCCATACAGATAAGGCTTAAGTTTCTGTAGTGCCCACACTATGGCTAGACATTCCTTTTCTACAGCTGCATAGCATTCCTCCCTGGGTTGGGGCCTACAACTGAGAAAAAACACTGGGTGCTCCTCCCCCTCTGAAGAAATCTGGCTAAGTACAGCCCCCAACCCATGATTCGAAGCATCCCCCTGCACAACAAATTCTTTGCTGTAATCTGGACTAACACAGGGGGTCCTCCCAAAGCTTCTTTAAGCTTCTGGAATGCCTGCTCACATGCTGGGGTCCACACTACCTTATCTGGTCTGTTCTTTCTTGTCAGGTCTGTGAGGGAAGCAGCTCTGGTGCTTTAACTGGGGATAAACTTTCTGTAGTACCCTGCTGTCCCTAAAAATGCCCTCACCTGCTTTTTAATAACAGGTGCAGGCCATGCCTGAATGGCCTCCACTTTGGCAGGTTCTGGCCTTATCTTACCACTCCCCACTCTATGTCCTAGGTAGGAGACCTCTGCCATACCCACCTGACATTTGCTCGGCTTAAGGGTCAACCTTGCCCTCTTGTAGTCTTCCCAGCATCTCCCTGACATGCTGAAAGTGCTCTGGCCAGGAATGTCTGTAGATGGCAATATCATCTAAGTAAGCAAGGGCAAAACCTCCTGCTCCTGCTAGGATATGATCTACCAGCCTCTGGAAAGTTGCTGGGGCATTCTTCATCCCAAAGGGCATCTTTGTGAACACATACAAGCCAAAAGGAGTCACAAAGGCTGACTAACGGCACCTGCCAGTAGCCCTTGCTAAGATCAATGGTTGTAAGATATTTAGCCCCACCCAGCTGCTCTAGGGCGCCATCTGTCCTAGGCATGGGGTAAGCATCTGACTCTGTGTGACTATTTAGTTTCATGTAGTCCACACAGAACCTGGTGATACCATCCATCTTTGGCACCAGCACCACTGGGGAGGCCCAGGGACTGTTGGACTCTTGAATCACCCCTAGTTCCAAAATCTCCTGTACCTCCTCCCTCAGAGTCTATCTGACCCTCTCAGGCACTCTATAAGGGGCCTGCCTAATAGGCCTTTGGGGTCTTGTATCCACCTGGCGGTGCCCCAGGTGGTTGCACCCTGGTTTCCCAGTGAACATGTCCCCAAATTCCTGCAACACTGCTCGGATTTCTCGAACCTGGGGAGGAGATGGCTGCTGGGACATTGCTACCCCTTCCACTGAGGTGTCAGCCCGAGCCTCACTGAGGAGATCAGTCCCCAGATCTCCCTCAGACTCCTCCTGCAATCCACTGCAAATGCTCAGCACAATGGCCTCCCTATCATGGTAAGGTTTCATAATGTTAACATGGTACAATTTGAGGCCCTGCCTTCTGCCTAACAGTTTCACCATGTAATTAACATCACTTACCTTTCTTACCACCTTATAGGGTCGCTCCCAATCTGCTTGCAGCTTGTTGTGTCTGACAGGAACGAGAACCATTACCTTCTGCCCCCCAGCATACTCTCTAGCTCGAGCATTCCTGTCATACCACACCTTTTTCTGTTGTTGGGCTTCTGCCAGGTTCTCCTGGGCCAAGCCAATGTGTTACCCGAGCCTTGTCCTGAGGTTTAGGACGTATGCCACAACTGACTCCTTGTGAGACTCGCACTCACCTTCCCACTCATCTCGAATTAAATCTAGAGGTCCCCTCATCCTATGCCAATACAGCAACTCAAAGGGTGAAAAACCTGTGGATTCCTGGGGAACCTCTCTGTTAGCAAACAGATGGGGCAAATATTTGTCCCACTCCCTCTTAAACTGATCTTCAAATTCCCGTAGCATGGATTAGATTGTAGAGTTTAATCTCTGAACAAGACTATTAGTCTGGGGATGGTAGGGGGTGGTCTTCATGTGCTTCACCCCACAGGACTTCCACAGACAAGCCAGCAAGTCTAACATGAAATTGGCACCTCTGTCAGTCAGTATTTCATTTGGGAAACCTACCCTGCTGAAAATCAAAGCATTTGCCACCTTCTCTGCCTCAATGGAGGACAAAGCCACGGCCTCAGGGTATCGTGTAGCATAATCCACTACCACTAGGATATACTTTTTTCCTGTGGAACTTGGGGTACTCAGAGGACCCACAATATCCATAGCTACACTCTGAAATGGCTCCTCAATAACAGGCAAAGGCATCAAAGGAGCTCTCACCTTGTCTCCTGCCTTGCCTACCTTTTGGCACTGCTCACAGGTCCTGCAGAACCCTGTTACATCTTTGGAAATTCCAGGCCAATAGAAGTTCTGCATAATATGCCTCTTTGTATGTTTTATGCCCATATGACTTGCAAAGGGAATATCATGGGCTATGGCTAGAAGCACCAGACATAGGCTCTAGGCACTACGAACTGCTGTACTCTCTCACCTTCTAGCCCACCCTTAGGGGTCCACACTCTGTATAGAAACCCTTTGCCCCAGTATACAGATTCCACCTTTCCATGAGAATCAGCTGCCTCCCTAGCTACCTGTCTTAGGCCTTGCAATGTAGGGTCTGAGAGCTGAGCCTGTCTCAACTCTCTCTTTGCAACCCTTCCCAGCTCCCCTTCCACAGAAAGTCTGGCATCCTCTGACAGTGGTGGCTCACTGTCAGCCTGGGTACTACTACTCACCTCTATCTTTGCAGTCACTCTGTTCAAGGGAACATCAGTACCCACAAGCAGCTGTGGCTCACCTTCAGTCTCACTGCTACCAGGTAGCTCCCTCCCTGAAGTAACCACCTCACCAGTGTTGGATGCAAGTATGCAGTCTGTCTGGGTCTCCCCCAGGCTACCAGACCCACATGCTTGTCACCCAGCCTGACTGCGTGTAAAGTACAGAGTTGTGTACACTTACCATAAATGTAGATGTTACAGTGTATTCACTGTTGCAGTCATTACATTTGGGTAATCTGCTGGCAGGTTGCCCTCAGTCGGCCTGAATAACAAAGTCTTGGGTCCTGCGTCGGTTGCTGTCTCCTCTTCCATGACGTCAGGTCGCCAGGGGTATAAAACATGCAGCCGACACCATTTTAATCAGTTTTTCTTGCCCCAGATGTCAGGTGCCCCCCAAATGGGGAGCAAATATATATATATATATATATATATATATATATATATAAATAAACAAAAATATATGTAAATGCACTTTTAAGCAGCGGTGGTGCAGTGATAGCATTGTTGCCTCAAAGCAAGAGATTCTTCCGTTCGATTCTCGGCTGGAGTGCGGGGAGTGCCTTCTGTGTGGAGTCTGCATGTCCTCCCCGCGGTCGAGTGGCATCCCGAAAGACATGCATGAATGGGCGTGCCTCCGTTGAAGGTTGGGAGTCGAGCTGGCAACTTGGCACCGTAAAAACCTACTGCCAATTATTAGCGGACCGGAGTTCCGCTGTGGCGACCCCTAACCGGGAAAAGCCAAAAGACAAACAACATATGTAAATGCACTTTTGACAACATAAACTTTACCTTCATCTAACAGCAAATACACCACAAAGGCTTTAGTATATAGTGAAGGAAAGAAAAGGTATAGAAAAGGGGGATGGCGGGTGGGTAACCCAAACTGCAACAGTGAATACACTCCAACATCTACATTTTTGGTAAGTGTACACAACTGTACTATATTCTTCATGTTTCACTGTTGCAGTCATTACATTTGGGTAGAATCCCAAAGCTATGGATGGGAGGATGGAACTAAACAGCATTAGGAGTGGCTATAAGGCCCTGCAGAACTGCAGTGGCAAAGCCTGCCCTGGATTGGAGAAGAGAGGCAAATGATAATGCTTTGTGAAGGTATGAACAGAGCTCCAAGTAGCAGCCTCTAGAATGTCTTTGGTTGGAACCCCTCTGAGAAAAGCTGCTGAGGTAGAGGCAGCCCTGGTGGAATGAGACCTGATCCCCTTAGGCACAGGTTTACCATGGTGCAAGTAGCAGAAACGAATGCAGTGGCATTTCCACTTAGAAATAGTCTGCTTTGATACAGCCTTCCCCTCTGACCCTGCAGCAAATGCTACCAGTAGTAGCTCAGACTTTCTTAGAGATTTGGTCCTGTTTAAGTAGAATCTTAGTTGTCTGTGTACGTCCAATGAATGCAGAATCCGCTCCCCCTTGTTCTGCGGATTTGGGTAAAACGTTGGCAGGTGAATTGTCTGGTTAAGAGCCACACTGGATGCCACTTTAGACATAAAAGAAGGATTGGTCCTGAGGGACACCCTGTCCGGGTAAAAAATAATAAAAGGCTCCACAGCCATGAGAGCCTGTAGTTCTGAAACCCTTCTTGCTGAAGTGACTGCCAAGAGAAAAGCTGGTTTCAGAGACAGACATTTTATATCTACAGTAGCTGTTGTTTCAAAAAGGAGGCAGGGTGAGTTTTTCCAGCACAAAATTGAGGTCCCATGCAGGAGTTGGTGATCTTCTGGGAGGCCTTAAATTTGTGGCCCCTCTAAGATGCTGTTTAAGCAGAGGATGAGAAAAGAGGGGAGCCTCTGTGTTGTAATGAGCCGAGATGGCAGAGGCATGGATTTTGATTGAAGAAAAAGATAGGCCCTTGTCAAGCATCTCAGTCAAATATTGTAAAATCTGAGGAATATTGGGCTTTGCTGTGTCTGTTCCTTGTGCTTGGTTCCAAGCACAGAATCTCTTCCATTTATCAGCATAAGATTTTCTAGTACTAGGCCTTCTGGCTTCCAAAATGACATCCATCACAGATTTACTGAGAGGTGTTTGAATAATTAAATGATCAGCCATGCTGCAAGGTTCAGAGTTTGGAGCGGAGTGTGCAGAATTTGATTGTTCTGAGAAGACAGTAGATGAGGTATTTGAGGCAAGTACCAAGGGGGAAGTTGAGACATACTCCTTAGAAGTGGGTACCAGTGTTGGTGAGGCTAGTCTGGCGCAACTAGGATCATTCTTGGTTTTTCCTGTCTGACTTTTAGTAAGACCTTGGAGAGAAGAGGCAGAGGGGGAAAGGCATAGACTGATAGGTTTTTCCAACTGAAGGATAGGGCATCCACTTTCCATGCTTTTTTGTGATGAGTTCTTGTGCAGAATTTGTCCAACTGATAATTTTGGGTAGAGGCGAATAGATCTATGTCTGGGCTCCCCCATTTCTGTGTTCACATGCTGAAGATTTGTGGGTCCAGTTTCCATTTGTGCGGGTCCATAAGATTTCTGCTTAAGTCGTCTGCCAAAGTATTTTGTTTTCCTGGTAGGAATTGAGCTTGCAGATGTATTTGCTAAGTCAAAGCTGTGTTCAACAATGCCATGGCTAGTCTGCAAAGGGGGTAGGAATGTGTACCCCCCTGCTTGTTTATGTACCACATAACCGTGGTGTTGTCCGTCTTTATCAGTAGTTGTCCTGGATGAAGTAAGTCCTTGAAGGCTGTCAGAGCATTCTGAACAGCCAGCATCTCTTTCTAGTTGATATGCAGATGCATTTGTTTTGGGCTCCATGTGCCCTGAATGCATCTCCCCGCCAGGTGGGCCTCCCAAGCATAGTCTGATGCATCTGTAGTTAGGGTTTTGGTGGCAGGGGGTAGGGTGAATGACAGTCCCTTATTTTGGTGACATGTCTCTGCCCACCAAAGAAACTCCTGTTGTAGGCAGGGAATTAGAGGAATCATTGTTTCCAGACTGAATGTTGGCTCCATAAACTTTTTAGGTACCATTGAAGCTTCCTCATATGCAATCTCGCATATGGAATTAGAAGAATGCAGGATGCCATGAACCCCAAAGCCTGCAGAATTTGTCTTGCAGATAACTGGGTTTTTGTTGCCATTTGTTTGAAATATATTGTCAGTTGCCTTTGTTTGTCTGGCATAAGGTAAGCCATCTGGGCAGTTGTATTCAAGCTTGCACCTAGGAATGTAATTATTTGAGAGGGTAGCAGTTGGGATTTCTTTTCGTTTATTGTGTACCCTAGGCATGTTAGTAGCCTTTTTACAAATGCCAGATGTTGAAGAAGAGTGTTCTTGTCCTCTGCTTGAATGAGACAGTCGTCCAGATAAAAATAAATTTGTATTCTTCTTTGCTGCAGAATGCAATTACTGGTGCCAGGTACTTTGTAAAGACCCTGGGCGCAGTAGATAAGCCAAAGGGCAGTGCAGAGAATTGGTAATGCAAACAACCTGCCTTGAAGCGGAGGTATCTTCTGCACGATTCCCTTATTGGGATATGCAGGTATGCCTCTTAAGTCTAGAGTCACTAACCAAGCGTTCCTGCCCAGCATAGGCAGTAGCTGTTGTAAAGTCAGCATTTTGAATTTTGGAATGTCCAGGTATGTGTTCAAAATCGACAAGTCCAGTACTGGAAGCCAAGAATGGTCTTTTCTGGGTACCAGGAACAGTCTTGAATAAAAACCTTGTCCTTTTTCCTGTTCTGGTGCTGGTTGAATAGCCCCCATATCCATGAGGGACATAACTCGTTTCCGAGCCTCTGCCCACTGATTTTGTGGCAGGTCTGGCCATCCGTTTGGAATTGGCAAAGTATGGAAATGAAATCTGTACCCCTGGGATACTATGTTCAATACCCACTTGTCCTGGGTAATTAACTGCCAATTTTGAGCATGAAGTGCTAGTTTCCCCCCCCCAAGGGGGCTGCCAAAAGATAAGTGCTTGGTGATGGTAGAGGGAAGTCATTGAGACTGCTTACTGTAGGGTTGTGCTTTGTTTCCTCCAGATTTGGAGGTGGAGGCACCCCATTGGTTTTGACCTGTAAGAACCCTGTGATTGGTATCTGGAGCCTTTTTAGCACCTGGATTTGCCTTGAGTGGCTCTGTTGGACACAGGAAAGGACCAATGTTTAGTAGGCCAGTGACTACTAAACCTGGGTGGCTGCACTTGCAAGAAATCTTTTACAGTTTGCATAGATTTAGCTTTATCTTCCACTTTCTTTAAAACCTCTTCGGCCTTCTTACCAAACAAGAGTATCATGCTGCAAGGTGGCATCCAACAATTTAGCTTTAACATGATCAGTCAGATTTTGCTCCTTGAGCCAGGCATGCCTTCTAATCACAGATCCAGTAACTGCGGCCCTGCAAGAGGCCTCCAAGGAATCAAAACTACATTACAAAATATGCTTTCCAACTTGTTCTGCCGAATGCAATAATTCCTGTAACTCTCTATTTTCTACACAATCAGAAATCAACATAATTTTCTGTTTCAGTAAGCCCATAACATGCTGTTGATATTTAAGCATATGAAACTGGCAGTTTAAGGCTCTGATTGCCAAGGTTGCAGATGTATAAACCTTCTTTCCCCATCTATCCAGCGCCCTGGAATCTCTATCAGAGGGGGTAGGATTTTTGGCTGTAGAGGCCTTTACACCCTTGGGACCCTAAGAAATAGTCTCTGGATCAGCAGCAGGACTTTTGAATAGAAATTTGTGGGAGTCAGGAGCCCTGTAATATCTGTCTGGCGGAGCCAGAGGTAGGGAATCGGGAGCCATGCTTGATTCCGAAAACACATCATCAACAATGTCTAATACAGGAGGTATAGCCAAAGGCCTATGCTGAGGAAGAAGAAGGAAATCCCTGAGCCTCTTTTTTGATTCAGAGAAGTCCTGACTCTCCCAGTGAAAATGTTCCCATAAAGTATGCAAAGTCTCTCAAAAAGAGTAATCCTCAGGAGGCGATGCAGATGGGATGGATTCCTCTGCATCAGAATCCTCACAGGGTAGAACAGAAAATTCCTGATCAGAAGAGGAATGAGAAGAAATGGAAACCTGATCTGAAGATTCATAATCAGTGCCTTGCCTAGGCCTCTTAGCAGGGAGGGGGGGGGGGTTGGGAACCCCTGATCAAGGTAATTAAGTCCTCAGCCATTTTGATCATTTGTTTTTTAGGCATATGGAGCCTGTGCACGTGGTTCATGCATCGGTTTTTTAGACATAGAAGAATTTTTTGACCTTCTTTTTGAGGCTGGCATCAGTTTAATAAAAATGTTGAGACCTGAAAACACCCTCAGAAGCCGGTGCCTGCTCAGCGGCTCTGGACCCATCCAAGGGAGAAACATCCGCGGGTTCAATACTCTGAGAATCTCGTGGCATACCGGACTCCGAATGGGTCAAAAGTAGCAGGTATCAGGGGCTGCAAAAGCGCCTCTGAGTACCGGCGAACCGGCGACTGGCTTAGGAGAAGCTTCATCATCGGTTTTGGACCTCGGTCTGTCTCTGGCTTTTTCTTTGCGTTTTTTGTGAACTCCGGTAGTCTGATTGCTAACAGACATTTCAGGATAATTAAATCTTGATTCAAAACATTCAGAAGCAAAACTATACAGACGCTTAACAGTGCGTTGGTTAAATCTAGCACAAAACCGACAGCAAAGCGCGTTATGATCTGGGCCTAGGCAAGGAATACAGTACAAATAAAAATCCTTATGAGGTATTTGCTTCCCACAAATAATGCAATTATTAACTTTTACTGACATTGGTAACGAGCAAGAAAAAGTTTCCCCAACAGGGTACTTAGCTTTAGTTTGAAGACTTTGGTTCTGAAACTCGAAAGCAAAAATGTCGAGAGTCAGCCGACCGGCACTTGCGAACTGCTTCGGGCACCGCGCGGCAAGACAGACTGAATAAAATGGAGTTGGCTGCATGTTTTATACCCCTGGCGACCTGACGTTATGGAAGAGGAGACAGCAACCGACACAGGACCTAATACTTTGTTATTCAGGCCGACTGAGGGCAACCTGCCAGCAGATTACCCAAATGTAATGACTGCAACAGTGAAACACGAAGAACATCTGCACAAACACATGGTACTGCCATCCAAATACTTCCCTATCAGGACATCTGCAGGATGGTAGTTTGGTACCCTTGTTGTCTCAAGACAACCTACTATTGGCATTTTGTCTTTCCCACTTACTGGCTCCCTCACCTTTTATTCCCCACCTTGCCTCCGTGGACACCTGTATGCCACATGGCCACACTGGTTGGATTCAAACCATTTAACCCCAGCTCCTGGACGTGTACCTGGACTAGTGGCTTCCCCTGCTACTGGCAGATTCTGTTGGGGCAGTCTGTGCTGCCCACCATGGGTTCCTTTGGACCCATGAGCAGTACTGGGGGGTCGCGGTATAGGTCTCCCTTCTTCCTCAACTCATCTGAAGTAGCACATTGTGCTAACCAGATCCTTATGTCCTCAGGCAAAGTGCTAAGAGCTTATACCCACACAAAAAAGTCTGCCAGCCCTTCAAAAGTGGTGACCCGACATCCACTCACCCACCTATGGAGGTAAGTGCTTAGTTCAGCAACATATTCACACACACTTTCAGCTGCACTGCGTTTATGCTCACAAAACTTTTTCCTATACGTTTCAGGTGTTAGCTTAATTCTAACAAGCGATTTTTAACAGCAGTATAATCAAAACATGCAATGTCAGGCATTTTTGACAAAACAGTTACAGCTTTACCATGGAGTAAGGGTGTCAGGAACCGTACCCAGAGCCTTTGGGTCAACATCATACTGTTTACATACCCTCTCAAACATATGAATGAAATTATCAAAATGATCCCCCTCTTTAAACTGTGGAGGAAATGTACTGACCTTTTGTGCTTCTGGGATCAAGTTACTCCCTTCCCTATTACCTCCATGACTCTGGCGAAAAGTCAGCATTTCCCACTCATGCTTCCTCTGCCGCTCATTTTCCTCAGCTTCCAGGCGTAGCAGTTTCTCATTCTCCTCAGTCTGTAGACTCCTCAGTCTCTCAGCTTCTTCTATCTCCAAAAGCCTGGCCTGCAACTCAAGTCTCTTTAGCTCTAGATGAATTTTTAAGTCCTCTGCAGAAAGGTTGAGCTGTCCATTCTCCGAGGGTATTACATCTCCACTGCCAGTCTGACTGTCCTCTTGGTTGCTGTTTTCTGATGCAGCTGTAAACAAGGCTGCAATCAGATCTACCTTAGTCAGGTTTCCATGCATCAGTCCCCTAGCCAGGCACATCTACACCAGCTGGCTCCTTGTCAGCTTTCCATACTCCTCTGCTAACATGCTGCATGCTCACCCTGACTAACTAAGCTAACAAAAGAAATGAAATAATTGTGATCTGAACTCTGAGTATTCACTGCGTGGCTGATTTAGAGTACAAAACACCTTCAGAGCTCACTGTACACAAGCTACAGGAATTCACTCTACCCACACCACTACAAGCCAATTGGTATTTGTCAACCAATTAATATGTGGTGTAGATATCCCACCACTGCTAAACAATTAATATGGGATGCCCGTGCCCTGACCCAGCAATCAAGTAGCCTCAATCCTCACCGCTAACACCAGTGAGGGGAGTTTTCATATAGGAGTAAAAGGATAACAAATACACACAGTAAAGTGCAATTTTCCTTAAGAGCACACAGAGATCATAGTCAGTTCGTGACTGGTCGCTCCCTTGCTCTCCAGGTCCCCAATAAGACTCCCCACTGGCACAGCTATAGAGTCCAGATCTCAGCCTAGTGGGCAAGCCTCCAGCACCTTCTCTGTCCAACCAGTGCTTTGTGTCCCTGCCCAAGTAGCTCACACACACACACACACACACACACACACACACACAGAAGAGTTTATACAACCACACAGACACTCCTGGGGAAGGCTGGCACAGGTTCTCCAGCTGTGCCCCATTTTCCCCAGATTATATGGTAGTGCAGGCTGCCACCACCCACTAATATTTATCAGCTACTCAAAGGCCCTTAAAAGGGTGTCCAATTATTACTGTGCAATATTATTATCCAATTAGTAGTATACCCCAGGGCTAAAAGCTGTTGAAGTGGCTTTGTACAATTTACCAAAGGCATGCAAGTACTCTAAAGAGCTTAAATTATCTCTACAAAAACAGCCACAGTTGAAAGGGTTTATAATATTTTAATAACAAATAGTCAAAACACAAGACAATACTTTTTACTACACAGTGCTAGTCAAGAGTTCAGAGATCACAGAGAAATACTTAAAATAATTCGGTAGTACAATTCTGACATCACAGAAAAACACTTAGAAATAGCTAGAAACTAGAAAGATTAGACTATGAGAAAACACAAGTTTAAGATAAACTTACATATAGAGCAAAGGCAGCATGCTGATGAGTTGGATGGTCAAGACAAAACTGCTTGATGCTCTCGGATTCTCTCATTTTTTAAAATCACATTCCTGTTTGACATTACATCATTCTTCACACTTCCCTGGGTTCCCAGGCTAACAGAAACTACATTTACATTCTTCACCTCTGGGCAGAAACCAGAGCAATAAAGGACATTTATGCATGCAAATTCTGGCCATTAACTCTGGCCTTAAATCAATAGCAAGTATTCCTTCATCTAGACTGGCCGGAGCCATGTTTACATCAAAGGGTCACAACATGCTTTACTTGGTCAGTAGAGATAACTGTTACATTTTTTCCAGTTCCACATGTAACACTTTTTTTAACATTTAAGACAACAAGCCTGTGGTTTACAGTAATATTTACAGATGACAGAATCATCTCCAAAATTCTATCTGGCTAGGCTGGCAGCCTTCCTTTATCTTCACCCAATCTTCGCAACACATATCTAAACAAAGCCACTTGCTACAAAAATTAACCTTGTCTGAAGAAAGAACTGAACAAGAAATGGCCACAGTGCCAACAATGAAGGCAGACTAATCAGTTGCAAGATGAGACTGAATCCTATTGTTATACACATCATACCAAGAGCGTCTGGCCTTTCAAAGCAGAGCTACAAGTTTACCTTCAGAAACTTCCCTGAGATTTAAGGCATGGTAATCTGGTTAGAGCTACCATGTCTATAAAATTTTTCTTATGGTCTGAAGTATGACCACTCATATCATGACCTCAGTCAAATACTCTCATTCACTCATTCCTCTTAGAAAGGCTCTCTTTCAGTTCAGGCAAACTGCCATGTGATTTGAATCCTGAATAAAAATGTGCCCCCCCCCGCCACACACACACACAAAAAAAACTAAAACATGCGCCCAACAAACAAACTAGTGATTCAGTGGTGATGTGCAACAGCACATTAACAGAGCACTGACTTTTGATCTTTGGTTTACAGTAGGCAGTAATCTCCTGCTATCTTATACTGTTAACTGACTTCACACTATGGATCACTTCACCAACTTACATTATGCACTATAACCTACAAAATCAATAAAATTCAACTGTAAAGTGAATGAACACTGCATCATCGCTAACAACTTCACACAGTACTTCTTGCAACTGAAGAAATGCACAATAAAAGTATTCTTCTTAAACTAATCAAACCATTAAAATGTCAGCCTTAATTCAGTCGCATGATATATAGCACAGCACTGGCATGCATTCAATCCAAACGGAATTCCGACAGTTATAGGCTGATTTAGTCTGACTCACTTTGTTCCATGCGGTCTTTCTCTTCACTGCCTGGCAGACAGATAAAGCCTCAGTAAATAAAAACTATGGCTCTCAGCCAACAGCTGAAGCACAAAGCAGGGTCTTGTCTTGGCCATCTTTTTCCTCCTGGCCATTAACAATGCGAGAAATAAAAGGCGGGATAAAACTGCCTGTATATTATACAGTCTCCAGCTGTCAGGAGGACTCGAAATGGAAGAATAAAGGTTAGCCTTCTGCTTACTAATGCAAGGCTTCTGGTCCTCACACTACATTCTTATACACTGGGACAGCTAAATGGACTGCACATGGTAATGTTTGATTGATGTTCAAATCAGCTGGAAAAAAATTCCAGACTTAAAAAGGCATTTCTGACCAGACACATCAGAAGCCATTCAAATGACAGGGCCTCAATGCAAACAGCTCTCAATGTACATGAAAATGCAATACTTAATAAACCACTGCTAATTCTGTACTGCATTCAACAACTCTGGATCCACCTGTGTAAATATGCCATTTCAGCACTTCTGGCATTGTGCATAGTCAATACTGGAATTTTGTTCGCAACAAAATAGTGTTCTTATGAAGAAAATCAAAGTAACCTACACACAAAAACACAATTTCACACTCATACAAGCATCCAGAGTAAGTCAAACATTGCAGAATGATTGTTCAGCAGACATTAACTGCACAAAAATAGACAGCCCTTAAATGCCTAAATATGGGAAGGACAGAAGAGAAACAATCAGAAAACTATATGCCTTCTTAGAAAGGGTAATGCCACCTGTTTTACTAAGTTAATATTCTAGCTACAGTTTTTTATTCAACACAGACACCACAGTAACCTTCAAGCAGGGGTAGATCAGGAAGGTGGGAACTAATATGAGGAACATCCTACATTTACCCAGCCACCCCACCTGAAGCACATTAGTTAATTCCGGAGGCCTGCTCAGATAAAAAGCTGTAGTCACATACACATTAAAACAGCAACTAGGTATGCTTTTCAGTTTAACTTACTGAGTAACAAAGTGTTAGTGAAAACAAAGCAATGAAGGGCAAACGGAAAACAAAACAAAACAGAGCTGCACCTTTACTGTATTCCAGGCGCAGGTTTGTCTTTCATTCATTTTCTAATATATATTTTATGTTATTCAGTGTTGGGTGAAAGCTGGAATCTATTCCTGTAAACAATGAATACAAGACAGAGAAAGTACAGTTGTGTACACTTACCATAAATGTAGATGTTCGAGTGTATTCACTGTTGCAGTCATTACATTTGGGTAATCTGCTGGCAGGTTGCCCTCAGTCAGCCTGAATTCCAAAGTCTTGGGTCCTGTGTCGGTTGCTGTCTTCTCTTCCATGACGTCAGGTCATCAGGGGTATAAAACATGCAGCCGAAGCCATTTTCTTTAGTTTTTCTTGCCCCCGATGTCAGGTGCCCCCAAAAAGGTAGCAATATTATAAATAATTATATATATATATATATATATATATATATATATATATATACATGCAACAATATAAACTTTACCTTCATCTACAAGCAAATACACCACATAGGCTGTAGAAGACAGAGAAGGAAAGACAAACTGTAGAATGACAGGGGGATGGCGGGAGGGTAACCTGGACTGCAACAGTGAATACACTTGAACATCTACATTTATGGTAAGTGTACACAACTGTACTATGTTCTTTGTGTTTCACTGTTGCAGTCATTACATTTGGGTAGAATCTCAAAGCCATGGTTGGGAGGCTGGAGCTAAACAGCATTAGGTGAGGCTATAAGGCCCTGCAGCACTGCAGTGGCAAAGCCTGCCCTGGACTTATAGAGTAGAGAGGCAAATGGTAATGCTTTGTAAAGGTGTGAACAGAACTCCAATTAGCAGCCTCTAGAATGTCCTTGGTTGGTATTCCTCTGAGAAAGGCTGCTGAAGTAGCTGCAGCCATGGTGGAGTGAGACCTAATGCCCTTGGGCACAAGTTTGCCATGGTGTAAGTAGCAGAAACGGATGCAATGGCTTATCCACTTTGAAATTGTCTGTTTTGAAACAGCCTTTCCTTCTAATCCTGCAGCATAGGACACTAGTAATTACTCAGTTTTTCTTAGAGCTTTAGTCCTGCTCAAGTAGAATCTTAGCTGTCTGTGTACGTCCAAGGAATGCAGAATTCTCTCCCCTTTGTTCTGCGGATTTGGATAAAAAGTTGGCAGATGAACTGTTTGGTTAAGAGCCACACTGGAAATGACCTTAGGCATAAAAGTAGGATTTGTCCTCAGAGACACCCTGTCTGGGTAAAATATGATAAAAGGCTCTACAGCCATGAGGGCGTATAGCTCTGAAACTCTTCTTGCTGAAGTAATTGCTAGTAGCAGAGCTGTCTTCCATAAGAACGTTATATCAGCGGTAGCAGCTGGTTCAAATGGAGGCAGGGTGAGCTTTTCTAACACATAATTGAGGTCCCATGCAGGTAATGGTGATCTTCTAGGAGGCCTTAAATGTTTGGCTCCTCTAAGATACTGCTTTAGTAAAGGATGAGAAAAGATTGGTGGCTTTGTATTGTAATGAGCCAAAATGTCAGAGGCATGGATTTTGATTGATGAGAAAGATAGGCCTTTGTCAAGCATCTCAGTTAAGTATTGTAATATCGGAGGAATATATGTGGTGCTGCTGTATCAGTTCCTTGTGCTTGATTCCAAGCACAGAATCTGTTCCATTTGTCAGCATAAGATTTTCTAGTGCTAGGCCTTCTGGCTTCCAAAATGACATCCATCACAGCTTTACTGAGAGGTGTCGTTTGTATGATTACAGGATTAGCCATGCTGCCAAGTTCAGAGTCTGTAGTTGATTGTGCAGGATCTGATTGTTTTGCTGGGACAGTAGTTGTGGTTTTTAAGGCAAGGTCCAAGCTGGGTATTGAGACAAGTTCCTTAGGATTGGGTACCAGTATTGGCGGGGCCAGTCCGGGGCAATTAATATCTTTGGCTTCTCTTGCCTGACTTTTAGGAGGACCTTGGGTAGAAGAGACAGAGGAGGAAAGGCATAAACGGATAGGTTTTTCGAACTGAATGATAGGGCGTCCACTTTCCATGCCTGTCTGTGATAAGTCCTTGTGCAAAATCTTTTCAGTTGATAATTTTGAGGAGAGGCAAATAGATCTATGTCTGGGCTCCCCCATTTCTTTGTTATCATGCGGAAGACTTGTGGATTTAGTTTCCACTCGTGAGGATCCATAAGGTTTCTGCTTAAATAGTCTGCCAGAGTGTTTTGTTTTCCTGGCAGGAATTGAGCTTGAAGATGTACTTGGTAGGTCAAAGCTGTGCCATGGCTAATCTGCAAAGGGGGTGTGAGTGCGTGCCCCCTTGCTTGTTTATATACCACATGACTGTGGTGTTGTCAGTCTTTATCAGTAGTTGTCCTGGATGACGTAAGTCCTTGAGGGCTGTTAGGGCATTTTGAACAGCTAGCATCTCTTTCTGGTTGATATGTAGATGCATTTGATTTGGTGCCCATATGCCCTGAATGAGTCTTCCTGCCATGTGGGCCCCCCAGGCATAATCTGAGTCGTCTGTTGTTAAGGTTTGGCTGGCAGGGGGTAGAGTGAAGGGCCTCCCATGTTTTGGTGACAGGCCTTTGCCCACCATAGAAACTCCTGTTGCAGACAGGGAATGAGAGGAATCATTGTTTCCAGACTGTGTGAATGTTGACTCCATAAACTTTTTTGGTACCATTGAAGTTTCCTCATATGAAGTCTTGCATATGGAATTAGCAGGATGCCATGAAGCCCAGAGCCTGCAGAATTTGTCTTGCAGAAGACTGGGTTTTTGTTGCCATCAGTTTGAAGTAAGTAGTCAGTTGCCTTTGTCTGGCATGAGGTAAGCCATCTGGGCAGTTGTATTCAAGCTTGCACCCAGGAATGTTATCTTTTGAGAGGGTACCAGTTGTGATTTCTTTTCATTTATTGTGTACCCTAGACATGTTAGAAGCCTTTTCACAAATACCAGGTGTCGTAGAAGAGCATCCTTGTTCTCTGCTTGAATGAGACAGTCGTCCAAGTAAGGATATATTTGAATACTTCTTTGTCTGCAAAATGCAATTACTGGTGCCAGGCACTTTGTAAAGACCCTGGGCGCAGTAGATAAGCCAAAGGGCAGTGCAGAGAATTGGTAATGCATTAAGACAGCCTTGAATCTGAGGTATCTTCTGCACGATTGTCTTATTGGGATATACAAGTATGCCTCTTTTAGGTCTAAAGTCACCAGCCAAGCATTCTTGCCCAGCATGGGCAGAAGCTGTTGCAAAGTGAGCATTTTGAATTTTGGAATGTCCAGGTGTGTGTGTGTCTTTCAGCTTTTCCCGGTTAGGGGTCGTCACAGTGGAACTCCAGTCCACTAATGATTGATAGTTGATTTTTACGTGCCGAGTTACCAGCCCTGACCACAACCTTCAACGAAGGTATGCCCATTCACGCATGTCTCCACGCAGAAGACGCTCTAGCTGAGAATCAAACCGGAAAGCGTCTTACTGTGAGGCGACAACACTACCGCAGCACCACCACCACGTATGTGTTCAAAATCGATAAATCCAGGCCTTGTCCTTTCTGGGTACCAAGAACAGTCGAGTAAAAACCTTGTCCTTTTTCCTGTTCCTGTTCTGGTACGGTCTGAATGGCCCCCATATCCATGAGGGATGTAACCTGTTTCTGTGCCTCTGCCCATTGTTTTTTTGGCAGATCTGGCCAACCATTTGTTATTGGCAGAGTGTGGAAATGGAATCTATATCCCTGTGATACGATGTTTAGTACCCACTTGTCCTGGGTTATTAACTGCCAATTTTGAACTAAAAGTGCTAATTTTCCCCCTATGGGTGCTGCCAAAAGATAAGTGCTTGGTGTAGGCAGGGGGAAGTCATTGGGATTGCTTTCTGTAGGTTTGCCCTTTATCTCCTCCAGATTTGGAGGTGGATGCGCCCCATTGCTTTGACCTGTATGAGTCTTGAGCCTGGTACCTGGAACCCTTAAGGCATCTGGATTTGCCCCTTTGAGCTCTGTCTGACACAGGAAAGGACCAATTTTTTGTAGGCCAGTGTCTACTGAATCTTGGTGGCTGCACTTGTAAGAAATCTTTAACAGTTTGCATAGACTTAGCTTTGTCTTACATTTTCTTTAAAACCTCTTCTACCTTAACACCAAACAGAGAATCATGCTGTAGAGGTGCATCTAGCAATTTAGCTTTAACATGATCAGGCAAATTTTGTTCCTTTAACCAGGCATGCATCCTAATCACAGATCCAGTAACTGCGGCCCTGCATGGAGGCCTCTAAAGAATCAAAACCACATTGCAAAGTATGCTTTCCAACTTGTTCAGCTGCATGTAATAATTCCTGCAATTCCTTATTTTCTGCACATTCTGAAATCAACATAATTTTCTGTTTCAGCAATCCCATAACATGTTGTTGGTACTTAAGCATATGAAATTGACAGTTTAAGGCCCTGATTGCCAAGGTTGCTGATGTATAAACCTTTTTTCCCCATCTGTCCATTGCCCTTGAATCTCTGTTGGAGGGGGTAGGGTTATTTGCTGTTGAGGCCTTAACTCCCTTTGGACCCTGTGAAATAGTTTCAGGATCAGCAGCAGGGTTTCTAAATAAAAATTTATGAGAGTCAGGGACCCTGTAATATCTGTCAGGCTTACTGGGAGCCGGAGGTAAGGAGTCAGGGGTCAGGCTTGACTCCGAAAACACATCATCCACAATGTCTAAAACAGGGGGAATGGCTAAAGGCTTGTGCTGAGGGAGAAGGAGGAAATCCCTGAGCCTCTTCTTTGATTCTGAGAAGTCTTGACTCTCCCAGTGAAAATGCTCCCTCAAAGTATGCAAGGTTTCTCTACATGAATAATCCTCAGGAGGAGATGCAGCTGGAATAGACTCCTCAGCATCAGAATCCTCATAGGGAGGTAAAGATAATTCCTGATCAGAAGAGGAATCAGAAGAAATAGAAACCTGATCTGAAGATTCATAGTCAATGTCTTGCCTAGGCCTCTTATCTGGAGGGGGATGGGTATCCCTGATCAAGGTAATAAGGTCTTCAGCCATTTTGATCATCTGTTTTTTAGGCATAGGGGCCTGTGCACGTGGCTCAGGCGTAGTTTTTTTTAGTTTTAGAAGATGTCTTTGCCTTTGGTTTTGCAGCTTTTGTCGGTTTGATATATAAATGTTGAGGTCTGAATACACCCTCAGAAGCCGGTGCCTGCTCAGCGGCTCTGGACCCATCCGAGAGAGATACATCCATCGGTCCAATAACTTGAGTATCTTGCGGCATGCCGGACTCCACATGGGTGTCGGTAGAGGCCTACGACTCTAACATAGCGGGTACCAGGGGCTGCAAAAGCGCCTCACTGAGTACCGGCGAACTGTCGACTGGCTTAGAAGCTTCATCGTCGGTTTTGGATCTCGACTGCCTTTCTCTGTCCTTTTCTTTGTGTTTTTTATGTACTCCGATAGTCGGATTGCTATCAGACGACATTTCTGGGTAGTTAAATCTGTTTCCAAAATACTCAGATGCAAAAAAATACCAACACTTAATAGTGCGTTGGTTAAATCTTGCACAAAACCGACAAGACAGGAATGTTGTGATCAGGGCCTAGGCAAGGAATACAGTATAAATGGAAATCCTTATGAGGTATTTGCTTCCCACAAGTAAGTTTTTCTGACATCGGTTAAAAGCAAGAAAAAAGTTTTCCCAATGGGGTACTTAGCTTTAGTGAAGACTTCGGTTCTGAAACTCAAACTCAAATATTTCAGTACTCAGCCGACCGGCACTTGCGAAATGCTTCTGCTTCGAGCACTGCACGGCAAGAAAGACTGGAGAAAATGGCATCGGCTGCATGTTTTATACCCCTGACGACCTGACGTCATGGAAGAGAAGACAGCAACCGACGCAGGACCCAAGACTTTGGAATTCAGGCCGACTGAGGGCAACCTGCCAGCAGATTACCCAAATGTAATGACTGCAACAGTGAAACACGAAGAACATCTAATCCTGAAGTATATCAGTCAGGCACAGGAGACACACACACAGTTTAGATGATCATAAATTCACCTATTAACATGTCTCTGGAATATGGCAGGAAAAAGAAAGCTCTAGTGAAACACATGCAAAGAAGACTCCTACCAGGAACCAAACTACAGAACAAAGAGATGTTAGGCAACAATGCTATAACTGCGCCACTGTGTAATACAGGTTAAGAATCAAACTATAACAAATTATCTACAAGCAACATGCATTTGCAGGCAACAGAAAAACAAGGCACCCTCTAGAACAGGGCCAGTGGCACTGATCAGGGATGGAAAGGGCCTCAGCATAACATCCCAGTCATGTGTGACCCACTTCGTCAGACTCCTTTCCTGTAAAAACAGTCAGCTTAGGGAGTGGCAGTAAACACTTAACTCACTGGTGCCATATCCTTTAACAGATGACTTTGTAGAATTCTCCTGAGATTTCATAACCTTATATTTGAACACAATAGTTACAAAACAGTATAAAAATGTTTTCTTTCTTGGCAAATGATGACAAGGCATATTAATGTTCTTGCAGTCGCGATGCGACTTTTTCCCCATCTTCCAAAATCCATCTTGGTCATCACACTGAAATCCAACTCAGTTAGTCTTTTAATGAGTGGAAAGTTCCATCAACATGGCCTCAAGAACAATACAGTAGTGTACACTGTCACTCTACATGGTTAATAGCCTACTACGGTCGCAATCATGCTCATTTATGGCACTCCTCTTCACTTAAACTAAGGGTCGCACATCTTAAACAGGCCGAAGTGGTAAGAGAGCTAATAGACTGGATAACACAGGCAACTTCCAAATATGTTATCCCAGCTTCCCTTAGCCAGCACTGTTGCCAATTCAAATCAGAACTGAAACACCTTGGGTAAATACAGCTGCACAGTTCTGACGAGACAGTTTGGTCAATCCTAGGAATAAAAAAACAGTTTGTTCAATGCACTTGCAATAAGATACCAATATTTGCTAAAAAGGTACTGCAGACATCAGCATGGTTAAGTCCAGTGTAATTTCACTGGAAATTAAAAGGACTACTGGTATTTGTGCACATTGTTTAGGGGTATAATCCAATAATGTGCCTCTCAAAGGAGAGATTTATTCTGCATATTCACTCCTTGAGAATGAAGTTGTGCAGTGATATAAAACAGCAAATCACTTTCCACATTAGTAACCCTCCTACTGTCAAATGATCAGCTGGAGAACCGCTGTCTAGTTAAAACAGCCATCAACTCCCAAACTCCGACAGCCAGTCAGAAGATTTTTTCCTTAACCAGAGCTGAGGGCATTTAAGGAGCACTAAAGAGCACACACAGTTCATGCCTTCAGACCCTGCCTGCACGGTACAGCACAGTAAAATCTGCAATGATCCAATTCTTTTCTTCTATGTCTCACTAGATCATAGTGTATAACCATTCTGAGCTAAAATCTAAATTTGCAACAGCCACAAAACCAGATTTTGGAAAATTATGTGTCCTGCAGATTAAAGTACTACCCCAGATTGAAATCAGATGCACCAAGTACAATCAAATGAAGAACTAACAAGATTTTAAAATATGTCAGAATTTCTCAGCAGTACAAATACAGTTATTAAAAAGGCATGAGCCAGGTTCTGTAAACTCAAGCGCGATGGTGTGGTGTTCAAGGGTTACAAACCACATTGGCACTTTTAATACCCTTGCATGAACAGGGCATTACTAGGAATTAAGATGTAAGCCAGAACAGAGATGTGGGTTAAAGTTTGATGGAGTTAAAATGCTGGCATGAATTTTTGTTAGCAATGGAAATTAAAATCTGTGATGAAATTAAACTGTGTGACAAATATTATAAATTGAAAATACAGTTTCAGTTTCAAACAGCCTCACAAATTCAAATGATGGTTTCAGACTTGGACTCAATAAATAGCCATTAATCCTGTTATCTACAGGTTTTTTTTTTGTTTTTTTACTGTGCTAGTATTTTCTTAGCCGTGGTGGTGCAGTGGTTAGCGTTGTCACCTCAAAGCAAGAGGTTCTCCCGTTCAATTCTCGGCTGGAGCTCCTTCTGTGTGGTGTCTGCATGTCCTCCCCACGGTCGATTGACATTAAAGACATGCAGGTAGGTGTGTATGTGAATGGGTGTGCCTTCTTTGAAGGTTGAGCATCGGGCTGGCAACTCGGCACTGTAAAAATCCACTGCCAATCACGAGCGGACCGGAGTTTCGCTGTGGCGACCCGTAACCGGGAAAAGCCTAAAGACATTACTTACTGTGCTAGTATTTTCTGTTCTTTAACAGATATAAATTAGTAGTAGAACATTTGAATCTTGCATTTGCATGCAAATATAATTCAAACATAGCTCTTCTTGCAATCATACTACTGCAGAGACACACACACACACACACACACACACACACACACACACACACACACACACACAACCACCACCACCACCACCATCATGGAGTAAAGCCACTGGGCAGTTTTTCAAAATGTGACTTATGAGATCTAATCTCTAAGATTAGACTTGCTTAGAGTTGCACAGCTTGTAAACTGAAATCATGAAAGCTCTGCATAGCATGATGTGTTTACAGGTTACTTCAGGGTAAATACATACTTAATGGTACAGCCTTATTTTTCAGTTGTTTTCGGGTGAAACTCTTTCAAACTTCTCTTCTAGGACTAATGTACACACAGAAGTCTATTTGGTAGTAAATTGCATTTGGTAACAGAGTGCAAACTTCATACATATTTAAGTGTGAAATATCAATCACGTTTGGCTTTTTTTCTACTGCAATTATGCAAGCTTACAGTGTGTTCATGCTGCCTGATAATCACCTTTTTAACTGCAGTATGTAGTCTTCACATTTTATCCCAGACATTGTAAACTATGCTTTCCTTTTCTACAAAGTGATGAAATACTATTAATATTAAACTATGACTGTGTCTGGCAGGTAGTACAGAAGACTAACGATCTGAACTGTTAATAAGCTGCTTACTGTGCCTGGGTACATGGTTTGATTCCTTCCATCTTCATTTGCTTACTGAACAACTCTGGGCAAATTACTTAACCAGACAGTGCCCCAGGACTCCCCTGAAAGGGGGCAAATGTGATCAATAAACAGGTAAAACAATCTATACATTACATCCCACTCTAGAAAAAACAAACAGAACATAATGATAAACCTGTGCCATCATTTATACTAATATTTGCCTACTTTCTCTCTACATTGTCAAATGGATGTAACAGATGCAAAGTTGGTGAAAAATGACATTTTAAAATTGCATTTTCTAACTCCCTACTAGGCTTTGTTACTTAAAGACATTTCTACAGCTATGTTACACTGAAAACTGGTAAAATATACAGTAAGACAGGCGTTAAAGTATCAGTTTTTGAGCATCAGAAAAAAAACCTTTGTGGCCTCCACATTTATTACATCTGCCAAACTTCCCTGCTAAAATGTCTTCTCAAGTGCACATTAAAACTATACCATGGGAAGTAATTTCCTAGTTACTACTCATATCTACCTAGCTGTTTCTGTGGCAGGTTAACTGATAAGAGTAGACTGTCAAACATCTTACAACCAATTCAATCTGGGAAGGGATAGCTTTCATCTTTAATTTTGAGAGAGATGAAAATAAAACAGCCCCCCTTCTTAAAAGGAATGAACTTCAAAAAATGTGACTATCCGATCAGTCTATCAGGTTCAATGTCACACTGATAAAAGTGAATAAGCATCACTCTGTGCTAATGGTCACTGAGAAACTACTGCTTCTCAAGTCTTTCCAAAGCTGATGATGTGGGAGTTGTCAAATTATTCACTGATGTAACATTCTGGCAACTACCAAAATTAATTAGTGCAGTTCAAGGTTCTTCATCCTCCTTTTGTTTTCAACTTGGTACCTTTAGAAAAGGGAACAAACCGTTTCCGATGCTTCATTATTGTGTTTTAGACCTATCCACGGAGTTCCTGGGCTATTTGTGGACATCTATGTACTGGAAAAGATGCTCTTGTTGAACACAGTACTGTGAAAAGAAAACAGGAAAATGACTCATCAGGTTTAAAAATTAATTTCTGCATTCACCACAGAGCCAAAAGAAAGGCTGGCATGCAAAGAAACAGTCTGTGAAGAACAAAGTCTAAAGAAATCATGGCCAGTGTTTGCAGATCAGGGATTTGTCTGGATGAGGTAAATGCCACTGGAAATAATCTGAAACAGCAAGCTTGAAAGTGTGAAGAGTGAGATCTTGTGGCATAAAAAAAATATTTTCAGAGCCGTTTCCAGTGGCATAGTGGGATAAAGCCCTAACTACGGTCTCAGTGATCAGGGTTTGATTAGCAGCTTGGACGACTGATAGAATGACAAGGAAGGGATGGCCATGCCCATCCAGGGTGGGAGGGCAATCATTGATACACTTTCTAAGGGGATGTATGTTCCACAGATGGCAGCTGCCTTGGGTGTAATCAACACGAGTGTTGGGGGCAGGGAAAGGGAGTGGGTACGTCATAAAAAAAAAAAAAAAAAACAACCCTGAATAAAAGCATAGAAAAACCAAGCCCCCAGGACACCCTGAGGATCGACAACTGGGCCCAGCAATAATGGAACAAGTCAAAGGGTGTTGGAGAGTAGCTGGAAGACCCCGTGTGGACACGGACTACTGGGGACCAAGTTGGTAAACATGAGGTCCGAGGTGACCAGAAAAAATAAATATCTATTCAGGAGAACTGGAGTTTTAACAGAAGAACTGTACCACAGAGAAAAGCCTTATGCATTCTATGTATCTGAAGTCTTGACATATTTGAGAATTCTACAATGCAAGCAAATGGACATTAACACAGGAATAAAAAAAGCCAACAGAGGGCTCCAAAAACTAATAAAAGGCAAAAGACACCAGCAAGGAAAAGGGATGTGTGTTTCCATGGCATAGACTCAAAAAGAAAATCTTTTCTATATTGCTACAAATCTTCAAAACAGAAGGTGGCTGTGAAGATGCAACTAAAAGCACTTTATACCTCTCAACTATCCAGATTTTCATAAAATGCCCCGATTTTTGCCATATATTTTTGTTCTGCTCCTCATAAAATTCATGTTTTGTGGCAAATCACTGAGGATTGGTGTCAATAAATGACATACATTTGAGTTTCAGACTTCATATCCTTCAGAAAAATTTTATAAGAGCAACATTTAAAATCTGTCCCTATTTTTGGTTATTAGTCCCTCCATTGTTTAGGCTTTGCCCAGATTTCTTGCTCTAACAGGTTGAGAGGTACAGATGAGAATTTTTCAGACCTAGCAACTAGTGGACCTGCCACATACACCCAAACCATCATCCACCACTGTTAATTATTTTAATGAGAAGCAACTCTTTTATACTGCAATACGATGTAACCCTGTACATTACATGTTCTCCTTTCCTGAATCTAAGTGAAGTTTGCACACGTCCATCATTGTTAGTATAATGTAATGAAACAAACTCTGTATGCTGTAGACTGCAATGTGAAATAAACCATGTACATTGTATGTAAATGTGAATTCAATTTTACTCCTTTTGTCATAGCACAGATGTTTGTTGTGTACAGGTTCACAGGTAGGTACTAGGCTATCTGCCCGAGGGCGTTTATAAGCCTAGCCAAAGTGTGTCAGCTTTCGCCGACCCATTGATTAACTGATCCTCTGTCAAGCAGAGCCAATGAAGTGATCCCAGGGGTGTATTTTTTGTTACCCATCCACTCGTCAAGGTTTCTCTTGTAGAGTGTTAGTGAGGGGCTCTGCCTGATGTAATGTGGAATTTTGTTCCAAAGCATGGGGAGTCTCTGTGACAGGAATCTATCCCTCCAGCATGTTCTATTTATTGTTGTGGCGAGGTTTAGCTCACTAGAGCACGTAGCTCGCAGTGACTTGGATTTCTTTAGGTGGAGCATGTCTATCAATTCTGAGTTGGACATGGTTTTGTAAGTCAGGCAGAGATCACCTCTGAGTAAGCGATATGCCACTGAGTACAGCTGGAGTTTTTTCAGTCGGGCTGCATAGGACATATGTTTGAGGCCAGTAATGCTCTTGGTGAGGTACTTTTGTGGTCTTTCCAGCTGTTGGAAGTGTCTTGTGAGGTACATCCCAAATGGGGCATTGTACTCTATGATGGGTCTAATGAGTGACAAGTAGAGGGGCACTATAATCTCTTTATTTCTAGATGCGAACCCTTTAGTAATTAGATGGGCCACACAGAAGGATTTCCTAACTACTTTGGCAATATGATTGTCAAAGGAGAGATTACTATCTACCTGGGTCCCCAGATCTCTTATTACGCATGTTGCCACCCATGTGGTAATTCATGGGTGTTTTGTTTTTCCCAAATGGGATGACTATACATTTTTTGGCATTTAGCTTGAGAACATGACTTTGATACCAGGTGACCGTCTCAGTAAGGTCCTTTTGGAGGATGTCCACGTCAGCCAGAGAGTATTATGGCTCCCAGTTTGCAGTCATCGGCAAACTTGGTTAGCCATAGTCCTCCTGTGTTTGCCTGTACTTCTGAAAAGTATATGCCAAACAGTAGGGGTCCCAGGACCGAGCCTTGTGGGACACCACTTGTGACTGGTTTAGAGTCGGACCTGGAGCCCGCTATTCTTACCGTGTGAGTTCTGTCTGTAAGCCAGTTGGCAACCCATCTCGTGATGTAAGGGTTTATGTTCAGGCTGGTGAGTTTTTCTGTAATACCTGAGTGGGGAAAGGTGTTGAAAGCCTTGGCGAGGTCAAGGTAGGCTGTGTGAACTACCTTTCCCTTGTCTACGGTCTTGGTGACAGTCTCGAAGAAGTCAACCAGGTTTAGTAGGCATGATCTGCCCTTAAAGCCGAACTGGGTCAGGTCAAGTGTTTGGAGGTTCCCAATGTCTTTCTTAATGAGTTCCATGATGATGCGCTCCACAGCCTTGCAGACTAGGCTAATCAGGCTTATGGGGCGATAGTTACCAGGGTCAGTTGTGGCCCCTTCCTTTGTGGAGAGAAATAACCGTTGCTGTGCACCATTCTATGGGCACGTAGCCTGTGGAGAGGCTGAGGTTGAACAGCATGTTTAGGTGGGGGGTTAATTTGTTCTGTAGTTCGTGCAAGATGCAGCCTGGGACACCATCTGGTCCCATTGATGCTGTGTTTTTGGCTTTTGAAAGGACTGTTTTCACCTGTGCGTCTGTGATTTTTGGGACACTACACTTTTACGGTATTGTTGTGGGACCTTTTGGAGGTGAGAGGGGGGTGAAGTTTGCACTGAATCTATCTGCCAGGATGTTGTCAATATCAGTAGGTTCAGTATATTTTTGTGCCATTTTCACTAGTTCAGTGCACATCTGTGAGTTGCCACTTAGATTCTTAACATAGCTAAAAAAGGCTTTGTGGTTATCTTTTCAATCCTTGGCTATTTTTCTTTCGAAGTTAGCCTTGGATGATTTCATGAGGGACCTTAGTTTCTTACTGATACTGATCAGGGAAGTCTTTCCTTCTTGGGATTTGCTTTTTTTATGAACTAGTTTCCACCTCGTATTGTATAGCCTGTTTATTGTAGGGGTCCACCAAACTGGTTTCCTTCTCTTAGAGGAGTGAGTCTTGGTTTTGCTAGGGATGGCACGATCCATGCATCCTTGTAGGTGCTCATAGAGTGTATTTGTAAAGGTTTCTGCATCTTGGGCAGCGTTATCCTTTAGCGTGGGGGCTGTGAAACTTACCACCTCTGTCTTAAGTAAGGTTTTGTTTCAGAAAAGTTTTTTACTGTGGTTTCCATAGTTGGGGGTGGTGGTGGGGTGTGGACATCCAGAGCGATTAGTTTATGGTCTGATCTAACCAGTGACGGGTTGACCACCGGTGTGGAACACCCGTCGCCCATGTTGGTGATAACCAGGTCCAATATGTTTTCACCTCTGGTAGGGGAGTTTACCAGCTGATCCAGGGCGTGTGAGTTGATGAATTCCATATGTATACTATATGCACCTTATGCGTATATACTTGCCAGTTAGAGGTTTTTACCCCAGACCTGCACTGAAAAGGGGTTTTGTTGTCCAGGTGGACTTTTCCCATAATCAAATGTAATAAATAAATAAATCCTGGGGGACTAGAGATCATGTGGTTTTCACTAATGGGCGAAACGGAGGCACTACACAGAAATTGCTTCTGTTTGGGCTTGTAAGAGGCATTCAGAGCAACTTTTAAATTGTACTCTCGAACTCTGAGGAAAACCAAATATACTGTTCTTGATATGAGATACAGGGCTGTGTCAATGCGCCCTTGCTTCTGTCATGAAGTGGGGGGGGTGAGAATGGGTGTGTGGCAATCACTGTAAATAGTTTTTGACAGTGTTCACAAGGGGAAGAGTGAAGAGCCAATGCTAAGCAACAAGTCTTTTCTAACATGAAGTGACGTGAGGATCACTTGGGGGGTGTCAATATGGTCTCTCCTGCCAAGCAGTCCTACTGCCTGCGGTATCAGTACTAAACCTTTCTGCAGCTGGAATGCTTTGAAAAAAGATATGAAATTATGTAGCTTACAGTGTTTACATAGAATAAAACATTACAGTTTAAAGATCTTGGAAACTTATGTCTTGAATTTATTTGCCAGAAACAAAGTTCACATATTCCTGAGGGAGGATAACAGTTACAACAGTGCTATAACAGTAACTTTCATCTATTAGCACACACTTATGCTCAAAAGCTTATGAAGCTTTATTTTTCTAATAACTCTATTGTAACTAACATGCTGCACATTTTCACATCCCTTCTGTGCAACTAAGCACCTCAGAAAAAAACATCAGCTGTTCATTGCCAAAGGAAATAAATTTAAGTATTAGGATGATACTAGTCCCTGAAGTTGGCAGCACCTACCATGAAATGTACTTTGCTTCAAGGGATACTCTAGTTCCAAGGAAAATAAGGTATGCAAGTACTATTTCATATCAGCTGATCACCAAGAGGACCCTCTGTGGTGGGACAATTTCAGTGCTTTCTTACCATAGCTAACTTGCAGTTCTTTCAAGATCACAATCTCCCATACTTACTTTACTGTGTGCCCCCCGTCCCTTTGGGCCATGTACTGCATTCTATGCACCAGGGCTAAGAGGCTTATGTGCCTGCAGGATACACAATTCTCTGACACATGACTTGTGCAGGATGTGTTTCTGCAAACTGTTACAGAAGCTCCAAAGTTTGCGAATTAGCAGGTGTAAAGTTCTGCTATTAAAAAAAAAACACAGAGCAAACAAAGACATGAAATAATGCATACTCTGATGCGGGCCCTCTCAAAGTTCAACTAATATGGTGCCTGCAAATCTATTACATAGTCATATCAAATGGTCCCCCTGTTATGTGTGTAATACCTAGGTAGAATCCCAAGCAGTGTCGCAGAAACAACCTTTAAGGACAGAAGGAGCACAAAAAAGGATGCTTTATTCCAAGAAGAGAGTACAAGGCTATAAAGCCAGGGGAAGTATTCACCGACATGTAGGTAACAGTTAACATATGCAAATTGTAAACACATTTGTGAAACATTCACTAGAGGTAGCCAAGTCAGCTTGTGGAATGACTGTTACCCTTTTAGTACCCGATGATGATGCACCTGACAATCTGTTTGGTGACTACAGCATCAGCCCTACCAAAATCAGAAAAAAGAAATGCCCGGACTTTTATGCTCATCAACAACTGGTTGTAACAGCAGAACAGTCTGTGAACTTCCAAAGTACTAGTAAAAAATAATCAGCAGGTGGTAAAATGACAGCCCAAAAACCACACTCAAAGGGATAAAAAAAAAAAAGGAGGAAACATTGGGAGACAGTTCATTTTTAAGGGGGAGAGAGCATATGTTAAAGGGAAAAGGCAATGTTAGCCATCTATTCCTTAGGTTGGTTTGCTTATTTATTTACTCTGCAGTCTATGGCATAACTTCCTAGATCAGCTTTTTGTCACTGTGGCCATTTGGCTCCCCATAAGCAACCTCTCTTCCCAATCTTGCTATTTTTTGCCTCCCTACCAAAGTACTTTGACCTCTTTCAGCTAGGGTCACTGACAGGCATTACTCTGTAACAATGACAAAAGTACAAGGGAGGCGTGAGCAAACGAGCTGCATACACAAGCACAGGCTTCCTTAACTCAGTGGTTATGGCCCTATCCTCCTACATGATGATGTCATATTTTTTTAAGCTACTTTTTCTCCCCACCTTTGTAACCACAGGCTACCTTGTCTCTCAGTTTTGTTCATAAACCCATTCCCTTCTCATCAGGCAAGAGTTCCAAGGGCCTTTTTTTTGGTTCTGGGGTGGGAGCTAAGCAGTGGAACGTAGAGCAGTCACATATTCACATGTCCAGTACAGTCCTTGTGTCTAGTGTGCAACTGGTGTTGGCAACAATGCGTCACTTACTTCTACAAGTGACAACTCTAGAGATTAGTCCGCCCCCTTGAATACAGCACTGCCATAAGATTTCTAGTCTCTGGTGGAAATTATACAATGGGAACAAGTGTCCAGACATCTTAACTGGGTCACCTGAGTTATAGTCAGGGCGTCACCCCCATGTCAGCAGGGCTGGCTATGGTTATGTAACATTGTTAAAGGTAATACATGTTAGGAGACTTGGTTTACTAAAAAATCCAAGGATGGCAATGCTTTTAATTCCATCTGTACGACTAACCTAGAATCTACACTTAGGCTTGGCCTCCACTGGGCATATGAAAGCAGCACACATCAGTCATCACATCACCTTAAACCCATCCTGCAAAGAGACATTAACAGGCAAACACTGTCATTCCTCCCTTCTCTTCCACCATCTTTAGCAGATAACTCAGGCCATTAGAGATGCTCACGTCAACTGAGGCATTGCCAAGTTTCTGTCGATGCTAAGATCTTCTTGGCCAACTAGCTGGAAAGGCAGACATGAAAGCAGGTAGAGTATGGTACACCTGTTCAAAAGAAGATGGACACTTACTCAATGGCTGGCCATGAATGATCTTCTTCAAAAAGCCTTTAATCAGCATTTGCTGAACCAATCCTGCCTTCCTCTAAAGTGACAAGACAGATGGCAAAAATAAATACAGTGGTGGCAATGTAGCTGATGTCTACATCAAAAGACTGGCAGAGACAGGCAAGGCAAACCTGGCATTTAACAGATTAAAGGAGAGATTTTTCTCATTTGTGCATGCTTTCTTTACTGATGCAGACAGTCCCCCAAACCCTACATCTTGTTCCTGCAGTCTTTACTTCAGAATGACCACTTCCCAGGAAGTACCTGTACTCAGGTAACTTCTACACACACTTAACTCTAACAGACATAACACATAGAACTTTGTGCAGAAAGGAGCAGATGATCATCAAGTCTAGTCACATTAACTGTACGGAACACTATACATACTAGGAACATGTTTAATTAAATGTTCTACTGTTTAACTTTTGTAACAAGATCAAAGGTGTTTTCATACCAAACACGGACTTCATAAAAAATTAACAATAAGAGGTTTGTAAATCACGTTCAGACAAACATGAGTTTTTAAAGAATACATTTTCCAAAGAGTAAACTGGTACAACACTCTTGTTCTATTCATACTGCAACTAATCAACAATTTATCAACCAAAAAACATGGTCACTTTGGCAGATACAGTTAGCTGCACATGGAATAACAGTATGTTTTGATTATGACCTAATTTCTTCGGAGTATTAACAGACATGTCTAGGCTTTTATCTAAAAAGACAAGCTAGAACATTAAACACTGAACCATGGAAATATTTAATTATTCATTTGCTACAGCCCAGCAAATGCTGAGCTGAAGCTATGATCTTGTAGAATTTCCTCTTGTATCTGTAACGTAACAAAGGAAAATCACACTTGAATATACATTACACAATGACCGAATACAGCAGTTACGTACAACACATTTTCAGATGGAAAGCAAGACACTCGTGGTACTTCAGTAGCAGTATTAAGTAATTCAGCATAATAGCACTATATTCTTGGGTGTTTATTTAAATTCCTAATCTTGGTCACTTTATGACAATCTGTCCAGTTTATTATGGGGAAAAATATAACAACTTAAAGCTTGCAAATAAATAGGTGAAAAAAATCAATGTCAATGTTGGTGGAAGCACAAACCAAAATTTCACTCAAGCACTTGTACTACAAGAAAAAACGTTGAGGCACACTAAATATTAAAATGCCCCTCACATTCCAGCTAATTATACACACCAATTCCAAAACTGCACAATAATGAGAAAACAATACATTCCCCCTTTCCCACTATAATTTCACACCAACAAGTCTATCAGCAGTTCTGTCGCTCAACTGTGATCCACAGGGCAGCTGTTGACCAAATGTAGAATCAATCCACACTGAGACATATTTTATACAGCAACTTTCAGAAATAGACCCTCATATTTTCATACAGTTGTTTTCTTAGTGACTGTTTTATAACAGCACATGGCAACACTGTAGTTAGAAAATAAGCTTAAGCAATAACAGACCTTCGGAGTTCCAAGGGGTGCATTAATGTAGATATATAGCCGAATGAAATGAAAAAAAAACTGTCAGCCTAACTACAGGTGTTAAATTCACTTACTGCAAGATAAAAAAAGACAGCAATACATTTTCATCTCAAATGTTTCCAGGCTCTATAGAGTAATCTAAATGATATAAAATAATTACTGTAAATATGTTCCTTCTTTACCACAACAGAAGGTAATGCCAAATTGTGACAATTCCCATCACTCAAGCACAAAGATATACTGTGGGTGTGGGCTGGATGGGGCAGCCCCAGCAAAGGAATACAACTTAATAAATACAGCACCTATGTGCAGAGTAAAATAATGGATGGCAAGCTTCTGGGAAGAAATTTCACATAGACATTTGATTGACACAGGTACAATGATGACTCTGAGGTAAACGAGTGAAAACTGGATGTTACTAGTTTGATAACTAAACTGGCAAGTGAAAAGACACACACACAGTATAACGGCTGCTCCTTTTCAGTCATTTGTATCTTTTCACTATAGTTGCCAAACTGAAGAACATTTTTCTGGATTAATCATTTCCATTCTTTAGTCCCTCTATATTCTGAGCTACAGTCACAAAAGGAGGGCCTGTTTGTAGGACTGTAATTCACAAACTACCCAAACATGAATCAGTTTCTGAGACAGACACCTATGCACCCAAAACAAACTGCCTCTGTGATAAGTGGTCAACATGAACAATGGCAATTTATGTATGAGATAGCAATACTGGGGTGTGAGAATATACCCTTTCCCCAGTATTATACAATCTTGGAGTTGGTACATTTACTTAAGTAGTGGGAGGGGTGGGGGGATAAAACCCCCTTGCAAACAAATTATTTGCATACTTTGTGGTTATTTCCGGAGGCATGCACAGAGTGTAGCCATTTTTTTTAACACAATATATTTTTTGTGATTCTACTGAATTTTCGATTAACCTCACCAGATTCATATACAAGGAAAACTATGCTCTTTCACACCCTCAGACAAACCAAACACTAAAAACATGTTAGTCAGCATATCAACAAGCACCTTGATTACAACCTCCAGCCAGTTAGCTGATGTTGAAATTACAGGTGCTTTAAGTGAATGAATATTCTTTTAGTTTAAACAAAGTGGCACATGTATATTGAAACACTGCTGTGTTTCAAGCTTAAATCCAGAAAGAAAGGAATGATTTTTTTAATTATTTTTGAAGTTTATTGTTTCTAATGTCAAGTTTTCTATCCAAGGCTGTTTTGAACAATGCCATCTCTGTCTCACTGGGGAAATGAGATCAAACCTGATACACATTAAATCAGTGTCAGTGCTGTACGTATATAAAGCCATGACTAGATGACCTGACCAAATTATCGGCTTGGGTGCTAGACAGTTCAGATAAGGCAGGACAGGAGTACAGTACCTGGGGCAGAGGGAAGGAGGAATTGAAGGGCCAAGGATGAAAACTCCCACACTCTCTCTCTTGGTAGAGAAGCACTGCAAGAGTGGCTGCATTCCTTATTTAGGGCACTGCAAGAGTGGCATCATTCCTTATTTAGTGCACTGCAAGAGTGGCTGCATTCCTTATTTAGTGCACTGCAAGAGTGGCTGCATTCCTTATTTAGTGCACTGCAAGAGTGGCTGTATTCTTTATTTAGTGCACTGCAGGAGCAGTAGCATTCCTTATTTAGTGCAGTGCAAGAGTGAGTGGCAAGAGTGGCAGCATTCCTAATTTAGTGCACTGCAAGAGTGGCAGCATTCCTAATTTAGTGCACTGCAGGAGTGGCATCATTCCTTATTTAGTGCACTGCAAGAGTGGCTGCATTCCTTATTTAGTGCACTGCAAGAGTGGCTGCATTCCTTATTTAGTGCACTGCAAGAGTGGCAGCATTCCTTATTTAGTCAACAAGAGCAAATACTCAAAGGAGAAAGCATGGTGGGTCCCCACAGTGACAACTGCTCCTCCCCTCTTACTCAATGGAGGGGTTAGCACTACAGAAAATCCCTTCAGTTGCCAGGATGCCAGCAGAAACACGAGCAACCATCAAGACTGCCAGATGGCTCTCTTTCTGTACAGTACTGAAGTGTGGTCCTTCACATGGAGGAATAAAAGGGCTGAGTCTGAATGGCTTGATAGTTAAAAAATGAACAAGCACAGCCATTTGTCTAGTTCCACCCTCACCACCACAAGTGTTGAGGGAGAAAAAAAAAAAAAAAAAAAGGAGAAACTAGTGGACTTAAAACTTCGTTGAGTTCAGTCACAATAATTTCCAAAAAGCATGAAACCCAGGTAGTGTTCCAAAGCAACAAGCCTTTACTAGTCCTAGACAAGAAATCCTCAGTAACAAAAAAAAATCAGAAATATTTTAACAATGTTAAACATATCAGCTTTTATATACATAGAAGTAGGTGTGGAAAATATATGTATTATTTAATTTTAAATCCACCTATTCATGACAAACGATATAAAAAGGGTGTAAAAGTACATTTTAGAACAGCAAGCACTGACCCCCACACACCACTGATTAGATCAAACTAAATCCTAGTTACGGAAAACACTATATATTTGCAACCCACATTCCAATATTTCAGATTCCAAGAAAAGCATAACATATACATAAAAATACTTTTAATTAAAATCGCTTTCATCTAACTAATGCAATAAAACCTTGATCAGGTCTGTGACAAGAACTAAATAGCTATCTAACCATAAACAATCAACTAGAACACTATAAATATAAAAAAAGTTTAATAATATCTAGTAAATATCCAGCCATGTGTATTACTGTGCATAAAAAACCAAGTTATTAACAGCTCAGAAAAAATGTCAGTGCTTTGCAAAAAAAAAAAAAAAAAACTGACATGACAGTGTTTACACCCCCAAAATCATGCTTATACAATGAAAATTAGAAAAAACACACAAAAATACAGAAAACAGTGGATGAAGTAAACTACTAATGTAAAAAAGTGAGCATGTGTGTGCATGAGCGTCGAACAGCATGGAAAATGGGGGAATTGTACGAACATGGTAATAGTGGCATGAAAAATGTGTGTTTTCAATTTACCGTTTAAATCTCTGGTGTGATGCAATAAATCTAATCAAAGCAGAGTTAAGGTTAAAGTAATTAAACATATACATATATATTTATACTTACATTCTATACATCATTTTGTATATTTTTAGTACAGTTACAAGCATGGGACAAAAAAGGACAAAAAAAAAAAAAAGGTTAAAATGATGGTCTTTCTAAAACAGACAGATTTAATAAATGATACCATATTAACCCCCTAAACAGTATCAGGTGATTCCAGTGCAGGAACTGCTTTATGTCAAGTTCTTATAAATTGCATCTTCATTCTAACAGTAAACATTTACGCATAACATTACTAGCAGTTATAATATCTTCCAGGAAAGATGGTATTGTGTAACAAAGGGCCTTCTACAGCCAATGAGGTCCTCTTTCCACAGTACTGAGCCTCTAAACGACACTAGGCATGTGGTGTTGCCCCATATCAACCTCCTTGTCAGCTATTTGCTTGTATCGTTGCACCTTCAGTGGAAGAACAACCACTGGTGCCAAGTATAACATTTGTAATGTAGGATCTGAGATGGTTGACAGTACGAGAGAGAAAACTTATATCTGAGCCACTAAGCATAAGGATAAATAGAACTTTTACAGGATTCCCCCACCTGCAGTTTACTTCTGCAGAGCCACAGGTCATGGAGTGCACTCAACACTATCATTACTATTAGTATAACAGAAGTTCTGGAGCTGCAGTCTCAAACCCTGCATGCCACCCAAAGTAAACATCTTGAAATATGCTACACCCCCAGTCCACAAAAACACAACTTGCCCATTAAGCTAGGGTATAGTGCTGCTTTTTCCATCTCTAAGAATCCATAAGCAGCACTTTGGTAAGCATCAGGTGTTAGAAACTTGGAATTTATTTATGCAATTGTCACACTACAATACTGCTATAACTGTATCTCAGCAATATATCTACTTGTTACAAGAAGGTGTGGATGGAGGTCCAAGGAGCTGCCCATCAGGTACTCTGGGCTGAAAGATTTCTAAAAATGAAGCAGCTACAGCGACTTCTCCTTTGTAGAATACGCTCTGGCCTGCTACTGCAGGATCTTGCCACAGTGGTCATAACAAAAGACAAGGCTATCAGCCAGCCATCTATCTCCCCCGCTGATATAACTGACACTACAACAGTTTTTTTAAGTAAGTGTTTCAGCTGTAACGTATGCAAGTTCAGACAGGAAGTAGAGTTAATTCTTCTATTACAAAACTGAAACTGTACACAGGGGACTGACCTCTTCAGGTGTCGCTGTTAAAACTGGGAGGAAGGGGCAATTCCTCCTGCCTATCTTCTGCTGTCTGATCCAGCACCTGCATCCTCTCCACTGACACTTTTAAAAGCAGTTTTCAGTTTAAATAGCTTCCTGTAAAAAGGCCATTGCTCAGTAGTACAAGTCCTAATTCTCTCAGGAAACAGTTGACTGAATAACCATTTTACACTTTGCTTAATCTTCCTTTTTTCCTGCATTGAAAAAGTCCTGTGAAGTGAACACAAACCAATCATTATCCAATGGTGCATTAAGGCTCTAATGTTTGATATGCATGTCACCATCCAGACTTTATAACGTGTATATGTGCATGCATCTATGTATGTACATATTTTTTACATATATACATATACGTATATGTGTATATATATATATATATATATATACACACACACACACACACACACACAATGTACATGTGTGTGTGTGTGTGTGTATGTGTATATATATATATATATATACACATACACATGTATATGTGTATGTGTGTGTATGTATATATATATATATATATATATATATATATATATATACACACACATATACATACACGTACATACACACACACACACACACACACATATATATATATATATATATATATATATATATATATATATATATATAAATAAATAAAATGTATACATTCTAATCACGGAGACCAGCTGTTGCTCTGTATATGTGTGTATACAATACCACACCTGTACTTAATGGCATGCTTATTTGGACTTTGCCGACAATCTATGCAATCGTTGCTAAGGTCTCAATGTACCCCTGCCTTCATGTTTTTTTTTTTTTTTTTTTTTTGCCAGTGGTGTCTGCAGGACACTAGAACATATCAACTATTTTTGATGCACAGAGCAGAAGTCTAGAATATGACACTCTATGTTAATGGGGAAAAGTGTCACTGGCTGCAGCCTTGGTATGAATTTTGTCATTGGGTATTGTGTTATTCTTATAACGCATCTTGGCAGCAAATATTACCCTTCCCTAGGATGCTTATCTTTAAAGAAATGCTTTTGTGTTCAACATCTGCTCCGTTCAGTGTCACAAAGCATTATTTTTCATTTATGAATTCATCTGATCCCTTTTTATCCTACTCAGTGTTGTAGCAAAGGTGCTACGGATAACACAGTGAACCAATCCGGGACAGGATGTGTAGACATGCAAGCTCACACAGACAATCCCCACATGCACAACCACATGCAATTTGAGGAAATCACCAGTTCACCTACATCATACGTCTTCTGGATGCTGGAGAAAAACAGAGCACTTGGCAAAACCACATGGATAGAGAAGAGATGCGGACTAAGCACAGAATGTGCCCCAGCTAAGCAGCTGTGAGGTCCCTGTACCCCCTGCTGCTTTTCAGTGCAATGGAAACCATGCTTACTCTCAATCTTAGCAGGCTGTGCCCATAGCTCTCAGTAAGCTTTCACCATAAAACTTGATTTTCTGTAAACTCTTGTTCTCTTGCTGCCGAAATGAAGGCACACAGATCTGAATACACATACTGTTCACAGTACGGAAAACAGTTTTGAAGCCTCTTCCTCAGAGCAAGTAAAGTTCAGGCAGTCCCCTCATCTCCTCCCTGACTCCAAGAAACCTCAGGCTGCAGCTCCCTGACTTCTCCATTTGCACATCCCTGGATCCACCAATTGTACTTACTGAGTATTCAGGATGTAACCCTTCCCTTTGTAGTGGGCTCCTTGACTTCTTGGGTAGTCAGCCTTAAAGGTAACACTCTGCTAGGCCCAAGGTAACACTCTGCTAGGCCCAGGCAGAGACAAAAGGTTCTATGGGGAATCAGCAAGCATGGAACTCAAGAGCAGTCATTCTCACAGCAGCCGGTTTATTTGCCGTAACTATGGCATCAGTTAGTGCAATGCCCCCCTGCATTAACGCAAGTTGAGCAGTACAGCTCCTGGTTTCAACCAGAGGTCACACAGGCATTGGGTTTTCCTCAACTCTTTTGTACTATAAGACAGCTGCTATCCCTCTGACCAGCACTTTCAGTAGCTCGAGGCTGTTCCTGAACTCGAGCTGCCAACAGCACAAGCAGACACCTTGCATCTGAACCATCAGGCTGGCTGACCACTGACAATAATAAATTTAAAAATAATAATAAATGCAAAAATTATTATACGACAATGTTCTGAAACAATTCATTAAATGTACAACACAACCGCCACCATCAGTAAACTTGTATTATGGTCTGCAAACTATATAAAACATTTAAACTTGCTGTTACTTATGTGACCACTGGTAAGTTCACAACAATATGCTAAAATTGAATATATAGACTGATAGATACTAGAGTTTCATTAATTAAATAAACAAACTGAACTACAATGATTTTAGTATAAGCTTCCTCTGATGCTACACATGCATGGGGTCATCCAGAACTGCTCTTTTTAGTCCGACTTGGCTAGCATTCAGGATAAGCTAGTACTTTATGACAACTGTACTAATGGTTTTCTTCACTTGGGTTCCTCTTTAGGTAGTATTACTTTAAACAACAAAGCATCACGTTGTTCCTTTTCTTTTACAGGAAGATCAGTTCTTCTGTGGAACATTGCTAATCCCCGTTCCTGAATCACTTCTACCGTCTTCATCATTTGCACTGGGGACATGAAAGGATTTTACAAAACTTAAAAGCCAAAATCACAGAACTTTGAACAGATGCTTTCAACTTCCAGCAAATGCATGTCGTCCATATTGTTAAATATCTGCATGAATCCAGGCCCCTGGTCTTTAATAGTGAACTTCACTATCTTCCAATACTTTCGTCAGATAACTTTGGTATGGCTAACACCACAAACTCCTGAAAGAGGGGAATTCACCCTTTTAGTAATATTTAATTGTGTGGAGGACCATTTTACTTATCCTTTGTGGCCATGGGTTGCAGAGTAGCTTCCTAAAAAAGACTGCATAATTGAATAAGCAAATTAACTTATTAGTTAGTTGTGCCCACCACCACCATATATGAATTGTTTGTTCAAATCTCTTAAAAGTGGAACTGTTATGGGAGGGATATGTTACAACCAAGTGCTACATCAAAATACTGAAAAAAAGACCAAATCAGAGGCACAAACATGGCATGATTAGTAAACAAGATAGCACTGTCCATCCATAAGAAAATATTTCCTGAAAGAAAAGCATCTCCTAATAACTTGTATGCCTGAGGTATATGGCACCAGTCTCCTAACTCAGGGATCTTAGTACACATTACTTTCTATGGGTGATGAGGCTGAGACTCTTAACCTATCGGTCATAAACTTAGCACCAACCTAAGAGCCTATCCAGAATATCCCATAATCATCAGGAAGTTAAATCTCCTCAGCTTAAGGTTCAGTATAATTAGCAAACACAGATGATACAGGTATCTCTGCAGAGTGCCACGCTGAAAAAAGGGATAAGCACTGACGCAGTTATTTTTTTTTTTTTTTAACAACTTCAAGGTTTACTGATCATAACACTAAATAATGATATTTCCTCTCAAAGCGAAGGAAAAACAAAAATGATCAGCTGGGAAGCATCTTAGAAGTAAACTAATCAAATTTCACAATTCAATATACAAACTTGCGTACAAACACCTCCCACAACATACTGTTAAATACAGTCCACACAAGCATTCAATTTGCCATTCCTAGTACTCATGAAAACCATTTGTTTGAAAGCTTGTCTGTCAGTTTTGGATGCCCAATAGTGATTCTGACTCACAGATTTCAGGTATAATGGCAGAAAAATAAGCCTTAGTAGGACAGTTTCTAAACTTTTACCTTCTATTAAGTGTCTTCTTCAAAACTAGGAGCAATAAAAACAATAATAATGCCTTATCACAGCACCCCCAGTCATGATTTGTTTCATGAGACAAAGAGGGACTAAGGATTACTCTATTTAATTAGAGTCTGTCATAAAAAAACAGAACCTTAAATGTGGGAAAAATAACCACATTCCCCAAAAACTGTATCCAGTCACCCAGATCCCCAGACATGCCCCTCCCGACATCTAGACAGAGGTTGGCATACTGGTTAAGGTATTTACCTTGCAGACACAAGGTGCATAGTTTGATTCTCACATGGGGTAACTGGCTAGGTTTAAAATGGTTCAAAAGGGCAGCTAGCCTAGTACTAATCTACGAACCTATGAAGAATCCACTCCAGGAAACATCAAATCCAGTCGAGTACAAAGGTGTTGGAAAAACACTTACCTTGGTGTACTTACAAGTCTCATCCACACTTAGATCTGCATTCGTACAGCAGCAATTATTTTAATGTGCCCTACAAAGTCTTGAAAGCAAAGTCAATAGAGTGTAGGAGGACTTCTAGGAAGTACACCCCATTTGAAATGTATTGTCCATATGGTCAGAGTCTTTCACTGCTGAGACTAAAAGGAAACAAATGCATTAACACCTGTACTTATATGAGACAGGTAACCCTCATAAATGGGTGCACAGCCAGCCTACGTATATTAAAATCCAAAATAAAAGCCAGCAGAAGAAAATCTTGTTTTAATATAAGGTGACTGAAATCACCTTGGCCCTGTGATCCCCAGTTCTCTGAACGGGTTTCCTAATTAGAAGAAATCAGGAAAAGACACAAAGTTACCACCTTGGCCACTCAAACATCCTTGTAATTATTAAGGTACTAATGACACTGTTAATTTTAAAAGTTAAGCACTTATACAAGAACACATTAAATCAATGGTTAACAGGCATCCTGTGTTTTAATTAGTATATTTAAATCCTGTAACGTCAGTGCTACTCACAGTGTGATGAAGTCTTTTTCGAGATGAAAGTGCCTACTTTGAGTTAGGTTTTCTGTAAAATAAAGGTACCAAATTGTAACCTGGTCTCTCCTATTTTGGATTTGATAACAGAAGGCTGTTGTGCTCCCACTGTAGACAATTTACTTTTAATAACCCCCAAAAAGTACAGTTTTGTACCTACCATAAATGTAGATGTTCGAGGATTCCCTTGCTGCAGTCCTGACTATTGGGTATAGTCCGCGTCCCAGTCGGCCCGAATACCAGAGTATAAGGCTGACGTCGGTCATGGCGCCTTAGACTGACGTCAGTACGTCAGGGTACTAATGCGCATGACCGACGCCATTTCCTCAGTCTTTTCTTGCCCCAGATGTCAGAAGACCCAAAAAGACAAGTCCCAAAAACAACCTGCACCAATAAACATGTACAATATATACAGTAATATATATACAAAAAATATAAGCATGTAAACTCACCTACACAACCACCCTGAAACACAGAGGGAAGGAGGGAGGGTAAATTGGACTGCAGCAAGGGAATCCTCGAACATCTACATTTATGGTAGGTACAAAACTGTACTATGTTCTTCGTCTTCCCTTGCTGCAGTCCTGACTATTGGGTAGAATCCCAAAGCAGAGGTAAGGGAGGCTGGCAAATTATAAAGTAGCAGGAGCTGACAACATGCCTTGTAAAACAGCTGTGGCAAAACCAGCTCTAGACTTAGAGTATATAGGCAGGTGATAATGCCTAGAGAAAGTATGCACTGAACTCCAAGTAGCTGCTTCCAGAATATCCTTAGTTGCCACCCCTTAGAAATGCTGTTGAAGTGGCAGTAGCCCTAGTGGAATGAGGCCTAATCCCAGCTGGAACCTCTTTGCCATGATGGGAATAACAAAATGCAATGCAAAAGCCAATCCACCTAGAAATAGTTTGTTTTGACACAGGCTTGCCCTGTGAACTTAAAGCAAAAGAAACAAGTAACTGTTGAGACTGCCTAAAATCTTTAGTCCTGCTCAAATAATAACGCAATTGCCTGTGTACATCTAAAGTGTGCAAAATCTTTTCCCCTTTATTTTGAGGATCTGCAAAGAACGTAGGCAAATGAATAGTTTGGTTTAAAGCCACACTAGAAACCACCTTAGGCATAAAGGAAGGATTAGTACGTAATGATACCCTGTCCTTATGGAAAATCAAAAAGGGCTCTACTGCCATAAGGGCCTGCAACTCAGACACCCTTCTTGCAGAAGTAATAGCCAACAGAAAAGCCGTCTTCCATGACAAATATTTCAATTCAGCAGTAGCTGCCGCTCAAAAGGTTGTAGAGTAAGTTTTTCCAACACAAAATTGAGATCCCAAGCAGGAGTAGGAGCTGTACGTGGGGGTCTTATATTCTTTGCCCCTCTAAGAAACTGTTTGAACAAAGGATGCGAAAACAAAGGTGGGTCACAATCATAGTGAGCTGAAATTGCTGCAGCATGAATCTTTATGGAAGAGAAAGACAAACCTTTGTCCAATAACTCAGTAAGATATTGAAGAGCCACACTCAAATTAGGCTCTGAAATCTCCAAATTCTTTGCTGTACACCAAAATAAAAATCTCTTCCATTTTTCTGCGTACACTCTCCTAGTACTAGGCCTTCTAGCTTCCATAATCACATTTAAAACTTGTTGAGGAAGCTGAGACCTTCCATGTTTCAACACAGAATATGCCAAGCTGTGAGATGGAGAGATTGAAGCTTGACATTGAGCAGATGACCGTCCTTCTGAGATAACAGATGAGGAATCAGAGGTAAAGGCCATGGAGGCTTCTTTACAAGACTCCTTAGAAGTGGGTACCAGTGTTGCCGAGGCCAATCTGGAGCTATCAAAATCATCCTTGGCCTGTCCTGTCTGACCTTTAGTAATACCTTTGGAAGAAGAGGTAGAGGTGGAAAAGCATAGACATGAAGGTTTTTCCAACTGAAAGACAGAGCATCCACTTTCCAAGCTGTGTGATGAAACCCCTTTGTGCAATACCTTGGCAGCTGGTGGTTTAGTGGAGAAGCGAACAGATCTATGTCTGGAGTTCCCCATGACACTGTCAGTTTCTGAAATACATGAAGATCCAGTTTCCACTCGTGGGGATCCATGATTTGTCTGCTTAATACATCTGCTAGGGAGTTCTGTGCTCCTGGCAGAAACCTTGCCTGAAGAGTCAGTTGCAGGCTTAACGCAGTCTCCCATAAAATCATTGCTTGCCTGCATAGAGGATAAGAATGTGTTCCCCCTTGCTTGTTGATGTACCACATGACAGTTGTGTTGTCTGTCAGAATCAACACCTGCCCTGGAAGAAGTAACTCCTTGAACGCCATCAATGCAAACTGGACTGCTAACATCTCCTTCATGTTGATATGTAGATGCTGTAGTCTGGCAGGCCACTTGTCTTGTATCCACTTTCCATTTAGATGAGCTCCCAAGCAGTGTCCGAGGCATCTGTCGTTAAAATCTGACTCGCCTCTGGCCGGGTCACAGAGAGTCCCTTGTTTAGGTGACATTCCTGAGCCCACCACAAGAATTCCTTTTGAAGGCAAGGTATTATTTGAATGACAGTGTCCAAATCTTGGCAGTGCTGTGTCCATACATTTTGAGATACCATTGCAGCTTCCTCATATGCAGTTTGGCATTGGGAAGCACCAGAATACAAGATGCCATGAACCCTAATGCTTGAAGGACTGTCCTTGCAGTCAGCACGGACTGATGAGATAGTTGATGGAAGTAAAGTGACAGACTCTTTTGTTTGTCCGGGGTTACAAAGGCCATCTGGGCTGCTGTATTCACTCTCACACCCAGAAAGCCCATGTCTTGAGAGGGTACTAGACTGGACTTTATTTCGTTCACAGAATACCCTAGGCATCTTAGCACTGCTATGACATATTCCAGATGCTGTAGAAGGTGTTCTTTTCCTTGAGCCAGAATCAGGCAGTCGTCCAAGTAAGGATAAATTTGAATGCCTTGAAGCCTGAAGTAAGCTATCACTGGAGCCAGAACCTTTGTGAATACTCTGGCGCAGTAGATAAGCCAAAGGGCAATGCAGAGAACTGATAATGAAAATCTCCAGTTCGAAACCGCAGATACTTTCTGCAACTTAGCCTTATGGGCACATGAAGGTAAGCTTCCTTGAGATCCAAAGTTACCATCCAGTGATCCTTGCCCAGCAGAGGTAACAGTTGCTGTAACGTCAACATCTTGAACTTGGGAATGTCCAGATAAGTGTTGAGGATAGATAAATCCAAAATTGGTCTCCACGTGTTCCCCTTCTTTGGTACTAGGAACAGGCGAGAATAAAATCCGAAGCCCCTTTCTAACACAGGGACTGGCTGAATAGCCCCTATCTGGAGTAACTGAGAAACTTGCTTGAGAGCCTCTTTTCTTTGTGGAGGAGGAACATCTGGCATGCCTTTGAAAGGGGCATTGTGTGGAAATAAAATCTGTACCCGTGATGAATGATATCCAGCACCCATCTGTCTTGAGTGATTAAATCCCAATTTTCTTTGAAAAGAGACAATCTTCCTCCCAAAGGAGCTGCCAGACGAGAGTCCACTGGCAGCTGAAAAGGCAGGTCATTGGTTCTGCTTACGAAAGGACTGACCCCTGCCTTCACCAGAAGTCTGAGCAGGTGAACTGTCTGATCTAGGCCTAAACGAACCTTGAGCCCTGCCCCTACCACGTCTAGATCTACCCCTAGACTGGGAACCATAAGCAGGATATGTCCACCCCTTAGCAGGCCAATTTCTACTAAACTTCGGAGGTTGCACCTGCAAAAAATCTTTAACAGTCTGCATAGACTTAGCTTTGTCCTCCATTTTCTTTAAAACTGCTTCCACAGGCGGTCCAAACAACACATCAGACTGTAAAGGAGCATCCAAAATCCTGGTCTTAACATGCTCAGCTAAATTCTGATCCTTCAACCATGCATGTCTGCGAAGAACAGAACTAGTAGCAGCCACCCTCGAGGAGGCCTGAACAGCATCAAAACCACACTGCAAAGAATGCTTACCCACTTGTTCAGACACATGAACAAAATCCAGCAATTCTTTACACTCAATACCTTCCGCCAAAGCATCCACTTTAGATTTCAATTGTGAAAGGAGATAATTCTGATATTTCAGCATATGAAATTGACAATTCAACGCCCTCATGGCTAGAGTGGAAGAAGTATATACTTTCTTACCCCACCTGTCCAAAGCCCTTGCCTCTTTATCAGAGGGTACAGGATTTTTAACAACAGAAGCTTTAACACCTTTAGGCCCCTGAGAAACAGTTTCTGGGTCCGCCCTGGGACTCTTAAACAAATACTTATGAGCTTCGGGCACCCTATAATACCTATCAGGCTTAACAGGAGCAGGAGGCAAGGAATCAGGGTTCAGAGAAGCCTCTGCAAAACCATCCTCCACCACATTCAACACAGGAGGAATAGCTAAGGGCCTATGCTGAGGCAAAAACAAGAATTCCCTAAGCCTTTTTCTGGAGTCAGAGTAATCTTGGCCTTCCCATTTAAAGTGCTCCCTCATGGAGTGAAGAGTCTCTGAAAATGAAAAATCCTCAGGAGGAGAAGCTGAAGGAGTGGAATCATCCACATCAGAATCAGAATAAGCAGGAAACTCTTGCAAGTCTTCCACAGAAGACTCTGAAGCCTGTGAACACTGTTCAAAACTATCAAACTCCTGTTCCACCCTAGGCCTCTTATCAGGTGGGGGCATAGAACCTCTAATCAGAGTAATCAAATCTTCAGCCATTTTAAGCATATGTTTCTTAGGCACAGAGCCCGAAATGCTAGGAGAAGCCCCTACAGAAGCTGAACTTGGCCTTCCTCTAAAAGAAGCTCTGGAAACAGAAGGAGAGGCCCTAACAACCTTGGGAAGAGAGGGAAGAACAGATACCTGAGAAGCCCCCTCAGCCTGGCCTACTTCCTGAGAGGGCACATCCTGTAACAGTAAAGTATCTGCCTGAGACTCCATAGAGACTCCTGGCAAAACCTCTGGCTCCCCTGAGCCTTCTAAAGGACCGACGTCCGGGACTGCCGGTTCTTCACCCCTAGACTTCACAGTTTTGTCCTTGCGCTTCTTAGATGAAGCAGGCGTCGGAGCATCCGACGGCATAGTATAATTGCAACGCTTCCCAAAAACTAACCTAGCACAATCAAGCCTCCTCTTAATAGTGCGCTTATTAAATCTAGCACAAGAGCGGCAACCAACAACGTCGTGCTCAGGCCCTAAACAAGGTATACACAATGTATGATAATCCCTATGCGGTATCTGCTTCCCACAAGAAATACAGTTATTCACTTTTCTGACATCCGTAATATACTGAGGCAAGAAAAACCAAAATGTTCCCAACGGGTTACTTAGCCAACTCTGTACTCGGTCTGAAACTCCGGTTTCGGAAAATCTCAGAACGCCAACCTGCACTCGCAAAATTGCTTCTGCATCGGACCATGCGGCAAAAAAGACTGAGGAAATGGCGTCGGTCATGCGCATTAGTACCCTGACGTACTGACGTCAGTCTAAGGCGCCATGACCGACGTCAGCCTTATACTCTGGTATTCGGGCCGACTGGGACGCGGACTATACCCAATAGTCAGGACTGCAGCAAGGGAAGACGAAGAACATTATCTTACTTCACCAAACTATCCGCCATGTCTTCCATTCTTCATATACAACAGACAATGTAATTACCTTTAATTTATAACAACCTGCAGCACATGAAATCAGGTCAAGGTAGACCGGGAGGTATATGTGCAACTACAACATGGCATTTTAAACACTGGATAGAATTACAGAACACAAGTAACAGAACACAGAGTATCAAACAGATGGTGTTAAATACGAGTGGAAAGGTAATCGATTGTTGTGTAATTGGAAAACTAAAACTACTAGAAGTTATCCTGCTTGTTCAGACAGATTCCGGTTCGACAACACTAAGCAGCAAGGTTCAATTACAACACTGGGACTCAGCGATGACAGGAAGGAACACTGTGGAGAAGAGGCCTAATTCTTCTATTTGCTTGTGGGGAGGGGATGGTTTGGAGTGGAAGACCCTAGTTGCTGGACATTTCCCGGGTTTAAAAACAGGGCTTTAAGTGTGTTTGGGTGGCAAGATGTGCATGTTTACAGGGTGCTGGAATTTAGAACACACACCAAGTATAACAATGGGTCCACATTATGTGCTTTGCACAGAAAACAGTAGTCAAAAACTAAGGTAATGAATAGATGGCATTCAAAATTATTCTTAACTGCCTGTTGTGACAAACGCAGCTGCAGTTTTACCCTAGAAAACTAAGAAAGGGCAACTCTATCAGCAAAAGCCTGGGAACAAAAATACTGAAAAAACAAAGATACAGTTATGTCAAATAGAACAAGAGTAAAAGTTAAGAAAATTGCCAGTTTGACTAAATGGGGAAATAGAATTCCAGCAAAAAAGATGTGAGAATATCTATGTACAGATCCACAGCAAGATCAAAGCTAGCATGTTGCGTATTTATACAGCTTCATATAGCGAACATGAAAGTCTGGTGTTATCTACAGACTCGAAGGACAGGGAGTCATGACCAAAACTGAAAATAATTAAAACTTTGGGAGCAGGAATGCCCTGTTCACAAACGTGGGTGGAAAGATAAAAGGTACATGGGTACAAACGGAAGAAGAATCGTCACTAAATGTACATGAATTCTTTGGCAAAAAAAAAAAAAAAGAGGAGACTATGATGAGTCAGCTGCAGAAAGTGTCGCCACTACAGCATTCATTAACAATCCCTCAAATAAATTGAGTTAAGTATGTAGTGAAAGATCAAACCATTAGGCAATGTAAAGGTGGCAGTCAGAGGCAGTGCCATCTGGACCAAGCAGGAACAATTAGGCAAATAAATGATTGTGATAAAAGTTTTGCATCTGGAGGAGCTACATCATCAATCACATTAAAGATGCTACAGATAGATACTTACTGTAACGTCAGATCTGCTTGGAGACTTCAGTCTTCATTAACCCTTAGGTCAAAGTTCTGTAGGACTAATTAAACCTACCCAGGTGTCACCATCACCTACTCCAGCTCATGACATAGAGAGTTTCTCTCCTCTATTTCTAGTTTCAGACAAAGTTAAATATCCTAAACAGGGTACTCTTGTTCTCTAACAGACTGGGTATGGGATGGTTAATAAAGACAGAATCATGCAAGCCAATCAAATGTTAAATACCAAACTTCCATAACCACTACGGAAACAGATTGATTCTTGGTTAACTCTTAGGCCCGAGTCCCTAAATGAGCCTCCTGGAGGGCTGGCCTCGTGAAATATATGTCTGATCACTGCAGTGCTAAATGTAGATCTGGAAATGAAAACAATGCCCAGCTTCTAAAACATCTGGCAAAACTGCTGTGCGAGGACACAGCTGCTTCAGCACAAAAAGTATACTCAAAGATGCTTTTCAGGAAAATGCCAGCAACAACAACTCTAACTGAATGAGTATTTGGCAAACTAAGTCATTTATTCTTGTGGTCGTGGAAGATGAAAGAAATGCATCTGAAAAGCCAATGGGTCAAACACAGGTTAATACCCTTCTTGCTCCAATTTCTGTGACCCAAAAGAAACAAAATAGCTGGTCATCATTCCTGAATCCTTTGATTCTGTCTATGGTTTACATGAGCTGTGTTTGGACATCAATACAGTGCAACAAGTATTCTCCGCAGTTGGAATAACCTCTGAGGAACATTGGAAGCTCAACAGGCTGGTTAAGTTTAGACAGAGTTGAAAGCTCTGGTGTAAGAAAGGGACTGGTCCTTTAAGAAACATTTCCCCTGTGGAAAACTAGCTACACAGGGTTGTGCACAAGGCCTGAAACAACACATGCTTCTGCCTGAAGTCACAGCAACTAAGAAAATGTATAATTTACATTATAAATGAACTCCACAAATGCTGCTGGTTCAGATGGGAGAACAGTCAACCTCTCCAGTAAGAAACAGAAGTCCCATTATCAAAACAGTTCTCTGACAGGAGGACACAAAAGAAAGCCATCCTTACGAAAGGCTTTTCATGGTTTAATGAAGGCTAAAGGAGACCAATTATGCTCATCATGCAGCTTAAACACTTCAATTAGAAGCACTTTAACCAATAAACACGTACAACATGAACAAAAAACGTTCTGATAAACACTGAAAAAAAAAGAAAGCTGGGAGGGAAATGGATACGGTAAATGGATACAGTAATGATCTGGATCCCATACTGAATGAAGCCTATTTCAAGCAGTCTCTGTACAACCTCTGGTTGGAGGTTTTCTGAGGTAATGACAATATCTACTTACCTGCTTAAGAAGCCTTGATTCTGAGCTAGCAATGGAAGTGAAGCAGCCAAGCAGCTAACTTAAAAGCCAAAAGGTTGTACTGTATCTTGCCACATAGGTGCAACAATGCAGGCCTCTTTGAGGCAGCCTGACAGGAGGTTCAAGCTGAAACCTTAAAGAGTTTGAACTATACCTGCCTGGGTCAAAAATGGAGCTACTAAAATCACCTTGAGCCCGGTTAACCATGGCTTTCTGAATTAATTTCATTACCAGAAAAAATGAAGTTCTGACATGTCCACTGGGTGGAAGCATCCGTGAGAATAGTTTTGGAGACATGAGAATAGTTATGAAGGCAAGCAGGTCACAAACCAAGAGGCCTCAGTTCAGAAACAATTAGCAGGCAGTGGATGGGCCAAGTAATCACTTGTGGGGCATCAAAACAAAATGCTGAGCCTGTCCACTCACTGGGTATCTAAAAGTACTACCTGAGCTAAAGCACTAGCAAGTTAGTCACCCCTGCAATATGCAGAGCAACCAGAAAAAAATTTCCTTCCTGACAAAGGTGATAGGACCTCATACGCCATTGTTAACTGACAAAAAAAGACCACAGCCACATTGTCCGAATGAACTAACAACAATCCAAGTGGAAGAACATCCTGTAAGGCCTGGAGAATCGGCAAGGCTATCCTTATCTCCACAATGCTGATGTTTAAGGAAAACTCCCATAGAGACAACATTCCTAGGATTATTCACCCACTGCATTGTCTCCCCCTTCTCCCAAAGCAGAAGAATATGCAATGACTGCAGCTGACGGTAAGGAAATTGTGAAGAGCTTTCTTGAAGGAGACTGTCCAACTGAAGACATCAAAACAGACTGCAGCGACATGCCTTGGAGATCCTGACTGATTTGTCAGCGGGCCCAAAGTGCTGGGGGCCCAAAGTGCTGTGACCACAGAGTTCAGTGTCTATTACAAGAGCCACACATGCAGTTTGGCATAAGGTATTGCAAACACTTGCTGCTATAAAGTTCAAAATTTGAAGACAAGTGTCTATTGGTAATTAACTCTGCGAGACCAGGGAAGAAGCTATTTGCAAAATGTTACATGCCCTGTCCAGAGGCAAACTTGACCTGCTCAGGTACTGGTAAATGCTGCCCCTTCCAAACTTCCAGTGGGTAGGTTTGATACATACATCATTAACTACCTGGAGGCTAAGACAACACTGTAGTGACCAAGACAATGGCCTAAGTCAGCCCAAATCAGAATTCGGAGGCCAACACCAGGCCCTGCAAATACAGTGTAGAATCAACTTGAGTCATCACAAGAACAGGACCAGATACAGGAGGTACTGGTGCTAGCCTGACTGACTCCTGAAAATGTGAGTTCGTCAGCTAGTATTGTGGGACCTCAAGTGGAAAACACACACTGAATCACTGAGACAAGCTGAGGAAACAGCAGGCACATCAGAACCACCTTCATGCCTCTCAAGGGTTCGAGAATAGGAAGGGGCAAACTGCCAATGCAGAAGCTCCAGAATGATTTTGGCAAGCTCTGCATACTTAGTGGCAAGATGAAGGCTAGCCACTCAGCAGTGTGAACATTGGCTCTAGATGACGGTCACTGATGAAGTGGCATACCTGACCCCATGTCAAAGACTGGGGAAAAAAAAGAATTGTGGATGGATGGATGAGAAAATGCATGGACTGGAATGAGAGAAAAACTCCCTTGCGTCAGAGAATGCACAGACAACATAGGAGAGAAGCAGACCCCACCCTTTAACTCACCACTGCTTCCAAAGAACAAGTAGTACTGTAGGGGTGGAAATCCTCCATCAGGGTGACCTAAACACCTGTACCCGTGAAAGCAGATTAGCTCTAATACTAACAGATTTAGCATGTTTAACCTTAATGGCGAATGTTTAATAGACTGGACTAACTTAACATTCTTAGAAAACTGGACATAGAAGAGCAAGGATTTACTGGAGAATTAGGAGGACAGAGCGGCCAAGCAGGAGAAGGGAGCTCTACTGCCTTTCCAAAGCAAGCACAGAACCAACAGGGATAAATCAAGACCCTTCCTGAATCTGGAGGTCTAACCAAAGGCTATGAATCTGCTCTCTTGAACTCCTTACAATTGCTTTGTTAAGCTTAGTACAAATGTCATAGGACTCATACAAATACTGAGGACTTAAGCATAGAAGCACATTTATGCTAACCATTGGCATGAGCGATTTGTTTGCCACAGTCACACTTGATGAATCGGCAGAAGAAGGTGTAGCAGCTCTGCAGTTTTATTTGAATGATAAAAAAAAAGGATAAGGTCTTGGAACAAAATGAACAAAAAGCTTTAGCCCACTAACAGTAAGAGAAACTGCACAGTTTGCAAAAATACTGCTTTTAAGGCACCAACCATAATAGCAAATAAGGTCACCAACCTGTACTTATGAAAGCAAAATACAATAAAGTAAATCTGAAAAGTTTTTGAAGGTAGCCATGGGCCATTCAGAATTGAAACAAATACTTGTTCAGCAGTGGCAAGAAATGAGAAATGCAGGACAAACATGCAAGGAACCAAGATAAGAGGAGATACAACAGCTGTATAGGAAAGTTTTATATGCCAAGCACAGCAGGCGTGGAATGCTGGAGTCAGAAGGATTAAAATCTGAATCTCCTTAGCAGCTCTAGTTTTATTTGAAATTTGTTTTTCTACCTTGTGTTTTAAGGCCTGGAAAAAATACATTTTAAAAGATCATGAGCAAGGTAACTCCCAATACAAGTGGATTTACTTCAGTTTGTTTGTGTTTTTCAGCTTTTCCCAGTTAGGGGTCGCCACAGCGGAACTCCGGTCCGCTAAATGATTGGCAGTAGAGTTTTACGTGCTGGCTTGCCGGGCCTAACGCACAACCCTCAACGAAGGAACGCCCATTCACGCATGTCACCACACAGAAGACGCTCTAACTGAGAATCGAACGGGCAACGTCTAACTGTGAGGCGACAAAGCTACCGCAGCACCACCACCGCAGTAAGTGGATTTACTTCAGTAAGTCTCAAAAAAATGTCAGTTTTCAACAGGTAACACACCTGCCTTTGATGGTGCAAGACCAAAAGATACAGAGTTCTATTCCCACACCAGGTGCTTGGCTTCATTTTTCCAAAACTGTTGTTGCTCTGCATAATGGGGGGGGGGGGGGGGGGGATATTTCTGTGTGGGTCAAGTTCCATTTGGCTGAGCTGGTTTATAGATGTTCATAGGTTAATACCAGGCTAACTGCCCTTGTGAGCCATTTGAAGCCTAGACAACTACCCCATGTGAGAATCAAACCCTGCACCTTGTTATTATAAGGTAAACACCTTAACCATTATGCCAACCTCCCATAAAATAAGTGGACACTTCTAGATTAGAAACCTGAATGCCATCACACAAGCTAACTGCCCTAGTCCCTTGGGTCACAGAAGCCGCTTTTTTTTCTTTTAGTCCTGATGAGGATGGGTCCCCCTTACCCAGAAGGGCGCAGACCCCATCCCCCTGCCTACGACAGAAGCTTGGCTTGAGGGCTGACTATCAACAGATCACAGCTTTTTGCAGCTCTGCTACGTATGAATCAGCTCAAGTGGAGAAAAAACCCCCCCACTGACACTTACTGAAAATAGCAGGAGAATTTTCCAAGTCACCCAAGCTAAATTTTCTGCAGTCAGTATTAATTCTTCCCCGAAAAGTCGTCACGGGCCTATTGGGACTAATCCGATCAAAGCATGCTTGCATGCAAGCATAAATTAATAAAATATAAAAATAATAAATATTCATCTGATTCTAATAGAATGGTTTCATATTCATTCCTGGAAACCCATTCAAACAACGGGTTTTAATAGGTCAGGCAAGCAAAATGCTCCAATATTACTAGCAATAGGTACAGGCTGCATGTCACACCTTCTTTTCACCAGACTTGAGAAAGTCAACTAATTTCTGTTCCTAACTCCTAAAGGATTTAGAAATGACTTGTATAAAATTACTTAGCACAGTACAGTACAAATTGATTTGAGATTACTAACGTATGACTGACTGAATATAAAAATGCCAATTCCAGTGCAGACGGCTCTCTGACTTTTACTCTAAATGAAGATGTGTTTATCAAATCTGTATGGATTTTCTTCTTATTAGAGATGCTGCTTATTACCCTTGCAATGAGACTTGCGCTCCTCAAAACCAGACACTGATAAAAACACCCAGAATTCTATTTATGGCAAAGCCACAATAGATTTAAAAAATAAATCAAGGTGAAGTATTAAATCTTCGCAGTCAGAAAACTGTAGTCTACGACAGGCCATATAACAATATTTCACTGCTGACAAACTTGACAGGGATCATATGTGGTGCATCACAAATCAATGGATTCTCTCAATAAAAAATGCAGAAATAGACAGACAAGCCAATAACAGCAGTTCTGTATACATATATACTTACTGTTCATCCTTACCTTTTCATATACTTGCATATGGCAGGATGCCCCCACTTGAATTCATGTGACCCCTTTGCTCAAACAGTAAAATGAGGAACAGAATAGCCAACAGGGGACAGGCTTTGCTAGCACACTTCCTCCTGAACTTTGGGAATGGTGAATGGCTCTTGGGGGGGGAGATTTGCCCTTACACAACTACGCAACAGTCAAAGAAAAAAAAAACTAAACAATACCAATACAGCTATTCCAGACTTTTATTCCTGCAGTGAAACAAATACAAATACAAAGAAAAATATGCTGCAAAGCAGGATTAACAAATGTAAGAAATAAATAAATAAATATGTATATAAAAGATTATATATGGGTCCGGATAACTGGCAGCCTGGTACTAATGTTGACAGCTTTCCTGCCTGCTTAATATGATCGGCACAAAGTTGATAGACATGGGTGCAAAATCTCTGCAATACTGGGATTGAGGAATATGCCTTTTCCCCACTCTGTATTGCATGATCTCGGAGTTGGTATATTTACATAGCAAGAGGTTTGTGGGGCACGCATGGGGGTGTAGTTGGTTTATTTTGCATGTTCAGAGGCAGTGCAGTCGCTGGCCAATCTATTGACCAGTGCCAGTGCCTGATGCAGCTCCCCATCCCACTCTATACTGTAACAATCCGCTTACCTACACAGTCAGATCCAACTCCAACCCCCCAGAGGAAAAAAAAGCAATTTACACACAGGAAGCTCTGAAGTGCCTTTTTGTACCACCATTTAGAAATACTGGTACAGAAAGAATGCAGGAAGGAACTGCTCTTCCTAACTGCACTCCGTAATACTCGACACCCAGAGCAACTGCCCCTTTTTGCTCTACCCTTACTACACTATTGTTCAGAATTTAGTTCTCAGAGCATACGCTTTGTAGTGTCAATTCTGTTTCTTAAGTCATTTTTTTCTGCTGTTTTATGTGTTGATCTACTAAAGTTTACATCAACTAGCTTGGTGTGTGTGTGTGTGTGTGTGTGTGTGTGTGTGTGTGTGTGTGTGTGTATACACACACACCTTTATAGGTCCCTATTGAAATGTCAGCACTCAATACAGAGTGCTAACATGACATCCCATAAAAATGAATAAACTGCAGGAGAAGAGTGAATATCAAACAATGCTCTTCTCTTTAAAACTTACGAGGGGACAAGACCCCCTGCACCACCCCCCAATGTGGCTGGAAAGCTCCCCACACCCCAGCTTGTATACACACGTACATACATATGTGTGTGTGTGTGTGTGTGTGTGTGTGTGTGTGTGTGTGTGTGTGTGAATCTTCTTAAACTGATCAAATACAATTTATCTTGACCTGCACAATGGCAGAACAAACTGATAAACATTCATGTCGACACTACTACACATGCACAGAGAATTAATTTCGGTGCACATAAAACTTAAAAAAAAAGTTTCCTATTACTGCATTGGGGTAAGCCCCCCGGAAGCTCCCATGTGAGGGCTACACCCCCCTGCTAATTATATATATTCTAACTCCGAAAGCACAGAATCCCCAGGGGAAAAGGGTACATTCCCCTACCTGGGACTGTCTACTGTGTCGCTTAACAGAGGTCAACCAAAGCACCATTCACCAAAGTTACTGGAGCCCATACACACACACACACACACACACACACACACACACACACACACACACACACACACACACACACATACATACATACATACATACATACATACATGTGTATACGTATATATCATGTATGTATACACAAACACTGCCATACCTCAAAGAATAGGGAATATTACAAGAAATTGCCATATCAGACTTTGTATAGTCTTTTTCCCCCATCCATTCAGTCTTAGTATAACACAACTTGCTAAAGATGGACCTGAAATTTCAAACTGTTATCTACTCTATATATTATGGTTCATTTGACTGAAAGGTCATTTTATCTAAAATAAACAGTGGCTCATTTGGTCTAAAGCTTGTTTGGTCCAAACCACAAATAACTGAATCAGATTTGATTGAAAACGATGTTAGCATGTACAAAATTAGCTGAACTCCCATTATGCAGGACAGGTTTGCTTTGAGAAGGGGCTAGGAATTATAATGTAAATTAGTGTTAATTGTTAAAAGTGAGATTTAGAAGAGAACTAATACGTTGTACCTCCATGTCAGGAAGTTTGTGTATGTGCCAGCAGTGATGCAATGTGTGTGTTTGTTTTTCTCCAGAGTTGTGCAACATTGGACCTAGTATATTTAAGTTAAGGGGGTAAAAGGTCTTGCCCCGCTGCAAAAAAAAAAAAAAAAAAGCTTTTGGAAATAGTTATTGTGTAACATTTTAAGTGAAATGAATTTTGATGCCTTGTGGTTTAGATCAAATGAGTTCAACTAAATGAAGTACTTCCCTCTTTTTTAATAGGCAAAATGAGCTTTCAGCCAAATAAGCCATAATCATATATGTATTATATGTATGCATACACACACATGTATACGTGCGTGTGTGTATATATATATATATATATATATATATGTATGGGTCTCCTTCAAAACACCAAAAGACCAGAACATCGACAGTGTTTTGAAGGAGACCAAAACAACGAAACTGCAGAACACCGAAAAGCACGAAATTCAAAATCCCGATGTTACGAGATTTTGATTTAGCGCTTTTGGTGTTCCGCTGTGGGTGAATATGCATGTGTAAGTGTATTTGTGAGGGGTAGTGCTGTGTGTAAGTGTGTGTTGTGACTGTGGTGTGTGTGTGTGTGTGTGTGTGTGGGACTGTAATGTGTGAGTTTGCCTTGTGTGTCTGTTTTTGTGATCTGAGTTAAAATATTAAAGTAGGGGGGGTGTAGGGGGGCTTGCCCCCCTGCCTATTTGTAGTGTAGGGTGGTGTGGTTGGTAGTTTGGGGCAGTTGTGCATGTATTTGTGTATGTTTTTTGTGTGCGTTTTACTTACGTGGTTTTCGGTGTTGTGGGGTTTCTTTGTTTTGGTCTTCGGTGCTGTGAGGTTTTGTTGTTCTGAAGTAGACACACATTATTTATATATATATATATATATATATATATATATATATATATATATATATATATATATATTATACACACACACACACACACACACACACACACACACACACACACACACACACACACACCCCTATTTACTCACGTAAATAATGTGCAATGGCCAGTTAAAAAGCCCACAAGCATAAGGAGTACAGACCACACTTACATAAACATCCTGTACCATAGCACCACTTGCCTATGCTTTAACCTGCAAAAAAACCCATGGATGAAGAATTGGAAAACAGCAAGTCAGTACAGAATCTACATAATAACTGAAAGAATACATTCATACATAAGCATGCATTTCAAGGTGACAGTGAATGGCTTTACCCTCTTCTCACATATATTTCTCACTTTTTTCTTTTTTGTCTTGTGACAACTGGAAATTCCAAACATTCCAGATCCCATGTTACACTCGCACACAGAATGCAAGACAAACAGCAGAACTGCAAAGACAACTGTCTTAAACATTGAAAACTACGTCATGACATGAAGCTGAAATACTGCCACAAAGTCAAATCTTATATTAGCGAGAAAAGTGCGGAAATTCAAATACAGATATGAAGAGAAAAGCAGTGTGTGGTTTTAGTTGCCATGTAATATTGCTATGTATGCAAAAAAACAGAGTCAAGTACCCTCAGCCATAAGCATCCTGCTTGGAAAAGGAAAAAAGCTGAACAGTTTGCCTGTTTATAAATTGCAAGCCTTTCCAGCATATTAAATGATTTTTGCACAAATACTGCTTACATAGCTGTGGTATGTGTGTAATGAAGACAAAAGGAATCGCTGCTAACATGGGTACACATCAGAATCCCTATTGTATCACAGCAGAGAAATGAAAATATACAAGAGCCTTCAGTTAAGCACCTTTATCTCCTAACCTCACCTCAAACCAAGCAGATACCTTTAGGCCATGGCTGGTGTGTATATTCACACTGGGGGCGGTGCTTATGTTCAAAGACACTTCTGTTAAGATAAGATGCAGTGGAAAATTAGTACAAACTACAAACAGAACAGGCTTAGACGCCCTGGAGCAAAGCACTATGGTTTTGTGAAAGACAGAGAACTGGGTTCTGACAGTGATAAAAGCACAAGCCTTAGACGCCATACCTTCTTCTTATTACTACTATGCCATTACTTGGAGAGTCTGGATAACACTGGTCATCAGTCATAATATTTGTAAGGCAAATGCTTTACAAGTAATATTTTGCTGGCCCACTGTAACCAAAGGAGGACACTTGGGGGAAGCATCTTTAGTGGCCAACATCTGAATGTAAGCTCAGGTAACAGCTAGAGGAGAAACTGCTTCCTTATCATGAGTATTGGCAAGTCTCTGCTGTAATATACATATCCTGCAACATCAGAACTGCAGTGGCAAGGCATCAAAGGGAGTCTGGAATTCGTTCCTGATAGACACAATAATGTCTGCACGCCTTTACATGTAGTGCAGTTTACCACACCATACTTCAGAGCAGCAAAGGAGCAAAGCAGTGGTCTGTGGCCATCTGTTGACAGACTCTTTGATGTCTGCGCGCCTCCACATGCAATGGAATTCAGCATTCTATGATTCAGGAAGAGAACAACACTGAGCTTGATGGGGACACTAGGACTAACAACTACCATGCACAGCCCATGTCAGATTTGGTGCTGTAGATTTTTCTGCATAGGAGAGCAGCAACAGTCTTGAAACAAGTACCCGAATACTGACCTACTCCAAAATAAAAAAATGGGCTATGTGGCAGCAGATAACTGCAATACTTTCCTCCATGGGGCACTACTGAAAATAATCAATACCCAGTCGAAAAATCACAGTAAGCAAGAGCTCAGTTGAGCTGAACCACCTGACATTGTGCACAAAATCACGGGACTTTTTTTTTTTTTTTAAAAGACTTGCACCAGGCCCACTTACATGTGGGAAGTGTTTTTTTATGCTGACAGCCCTGCTTCTGGCAATTTATTTTTTTCCCCCCATTTGGAACTTGTATTGTTGGCTCTGCTAGAAGAAGGGGAAACTGCCATTGCTCTGGATGCTTACTTCCTCTAGGCTGACATATCTGTTCACTGTTGTGTTTGACCTTACCGTTTTAGATTTAGGAGCACTGCGCAGCATAGCCACTTGTTTATACTCAGATGCCTGACAATGAACATGCAAGCACCTGAGTTTTTGGAAAAAGACACACTGGAAAAGCTGCACTATACACAGTAGCACATGCTACAGAATAGTCACTGGGTTATTTTCTTACTGTCTTATTTCACAGGTACTAAAATGTACCATCATACACCTCAGATGTTCAGAATCTGGCAGAATGTCCAGATTCTTGCACCCTATTTTTGATCCGTTCTTCATAAAATTAGTGGTTTTCTGGAAAATCACAGAGGAGTGATAATGACACACGAGTCTGACTTCATGTAATGCTAATGCAAAACTTACTCTAGCATCCTTCTAGATTTATAAGAGGAATATTAACATTTGCCCTTTGGGCCTTTGCCCTCATTATTTCTGGCATTCTCCAAGATTCTTGAGCCAAGAGGTTGACCAGTTCTGTACACCATCTCAGTTGTAAGGAATACCCTTCAGTTTTCCACTCTAATCTAGCTACACTTTAGCTGCACTTTTCCATTACTTGTGGCATTTGTAACTGCACCGAATGTGTTATTCATCAGAAACCATCACCATCAACAAATCTACCAGCAAAGCCCAAAATTCAAATAAATACATACTGGAGTAGCTTAATAGAGATCAAACTTAATGATTCAGGTTAGAATCATGCTACCACCTTGGCTAGAGATAATCAATAAATTCTGAAATAAATCTTTAAACACTAACTAGTACAGTGAAACCAATAAATCAAAGTGATTTACATAAGCCAGTAAAATGGCAATATACTAAATGATTAATGAACAATTAAAAAAAAGAGTGAACACAAGAATTTTATATTCAAACCACTAAGGGCATTAAGTTGTACAGTGCTGCACACAAATCCAACCTCTTCTCAAGAAACTATCTCACATTTAAGTCGAATCTTGCACTTGACTGCAAAAAAAAAATGTGTAGTTCTTATAAAACTTAAATGGATTGCTACAGGGCTTGTTGCAGCTGCATGCTTAGTATCTTAAATTCGTTCAAGTATATGACTTCAAACTTGACTTACTGTTTGCCCTGCATAAAACCGAATACAGGGGCAATGAAAGCCATATACAATAGCCTGTGTTTAGTGAGCCTAGTGATAAGGCTGGGCCAGTTTATATAGGAAATTTTGTTCCTGCCACTGTAACAAGCCTAATAAATATGATATAAACAATGCAAACTCTACAATACCAAAATATATTCCATACAAGACATTCTTCATGAATATCCGTATGCCGATTCACATCTACTGAATATGAAATTAAAACTGTTTTTAGTGAACTGCAACAAAATGAAATAAAGGCCCTTTTCTACAAGCCAACTTTGACGAGAGGGTGGGTATGCAAGTGTTCACCCACAGACAGCCTTACCTCCAAAGCCCTTACAGTTAAGGGAACAAGGGAACTGCAGTGGCTAGGCTCCTAATGGTCTGCTAGACTGACTGCGTTGTATAAACATATGAACAAAATAAACCCTTGCTCAGTTTAGCTGCACTTCATTCCTTTAGCCACCAGACTATACAGACCTGAGTAATTCTGCCCCCATTGAAAGGTAAGCAGAGTGCTGACAGACCGGAAAAAAAATCCAGGAGAAGGGCAAATCTCAAAACAACTCTTTTCTCCTTTAAGCTTCTTTTTTGCAGTGGGGCTTGCACCCACTAATGTGGGAATGGGCAAGCCCTCTATACCCTCCAAACATATACCACCTCTGAGATCACCATACCTTGGAGAAAAGGGAATATTCTGGGAATTGGCTATCTGGACTTACCATGTGCAACACTGTTTTTTTAGCCACTCGGTCACCCTGTTTCGGGACTCATTCTAGTGGGTCCTGACATTTCAAATGCTTACCGAGTAATTCTCCTTTTCTTGTAATTTCCACATTCCCCCATCTGTGAATCGAGTGGTTAGAAGAATCTATAATAAATCCAGGTAAGCAATCAGTGAATGGTACATACAAGAGCATTCTTTCTTTACTAGGTGGCCTGCTAATAAAGCAACTGTTTAGATGTGACCACAACCCCTTATTGTTGAGGTATGCATTCCCTGCTGAATTATGTAATAATTCAATCCGTGGTTATACAGCATTTTCTTAAACTCCAAGCTTACTGAAACATGCAAACAGGCACAACAAATGAAGTCCAGTCTTGAACTCTCACTATAGCAAAGCTGCACTACAAAGTTTCGACATCCACACTAAAATCTCATTTCTGCTTTGTATTTAACCAGTTTTTAATGATCAATGCCAGTTAAAGAACATTTCCTAACTCCAAAGGAGAGCATTAAGCATTAGTCGCACGTTACAGCTGGCAACTCCTGGGACATGTTCTCCAGTTACAAATGGAAATTACCCCTGTGGGTAGAGCACAAAGCTGTATAATCTGCTGAAGAAGTCATGTGGGTTACTTATAAGGAAGGAATTTATACAAATTCACAGCAGGTCTTGATCTCATAACTCGGATCTCTGCTCTTGGGATTCAAGGATTACTGCATACCTCCGGCATGTGAAAAATCCTCATGTTGCCCATTACAGGTCACTGCCTTCAAAAATGCAGACTCCCTTCAATGCATATCCTAAAATTTCATACACAAAACAGCAATCAATTCTGCAAGTGTAACAAGATAGGTGAAGAAATGCAATGTAGTAAAAGGCATATAATGGAATGTGAAGGCAGACTATGATTCTGTGCCTTGCATATTTTTGCTCACACTCAAGAGATGTACACACAAAACTTGGAATAAAAAAAAAAGAGGTAGATATGCAAAACACATGCAAGTGTAAACTGACAAGAACAAGGCTGCACAATCAAGCCAATTAAACCAAGCAATTAGGTTCATAGGTAGTTTACAATTCTCAAACTAATTTTCTAAAAATATTTCAAACAGAGAAACATAAGTCAGTCTAATGCGTTGCCACTGTGGATAACCACGTTTTTTCCTACAGGCATAATTTCGTCTGGACTAGCAGTAGCATTCAAAAACTCTTGGTGTGAGACAGAAATATGACCTTATACATGCTCAGGCAAGAAAAGAAAAGTGATGAATCAGGCCTTTGGGGAGAATGCATGGGCCTCCTTTTGTGATACACGTATCAGAATGTATAGCTCACATTTCTTTCTCTCTTGAGGTCAGCAAAAACGGTCTTTTCATGGCACATCAGGGGTATCAGAATCAACTATTTCTACATTACTTTATTATGGTTTGCATTATATATAATCTGTGGTAAACACAGTAAATGATGGTGCTTTCTCTCCTTGAATGAGAGACGAGCACTGGTTGCTACACCTGTTTAACTGCACAGAACACACAAAAAAAAATTCTTTTGTACTATACTGTAGTTTGAATTATCTTTCAAAGCAAGCACCGAGGGACACTGGATGCAAACTAGTTGTCAATTTCTGAAACAGATTAAAAGAGCAAAAAGATACCTTCATTCTTATTTTTACACTACTCTCAACATTCACATACATTTAATTCCCATCTTTAGGTAAAGCCCCATTCTCCAAAACTACTCATGTACAAACGTGCAGCTGTTTTGAGGGGGGCACATTCCTGAAGTGAAATCTCTAACAAGTGAACCCGAGGATCTACTAAAGTGACAGACTTGTTAATAGAGTAGGAGGGTCTTCCCCAGCGCACTTGTGAAATTTTTACGTTCTATAAAAGTATCATACGAAGCCTCTCAAAACATGCCGTAGGCTCAGAAAAATCTCAGATTAAAAAAAGAAAGTAAATGAAGACATGGAGAGCTCTTGGTTCAGACAACTGCTACTAAAACACAAAGATCTCAAAGAGAAGCATAAAGACTCTAGACATACAATGGAGAAATTAAAGTAAATGCAAACTATAAAATTAAAGACAAACATTTGGAAAACAGCCAAAGTAGAGTCTAATTTTATCATA